>NW_017298173.1:393291-440948 GCF_001594075.2 Trachymyrmex cornetzi
AATGGTAGCCGAGACTGCAGGAGATACGAAAAGAAATAAATTCCGCAATCGATAAGCGTCCGGTTAAACGTCAAAGCGCACCGGTGTGGGTAGACGAGGCACTTTCGATCCTTGACAAAAAACACAATCGCCGATATCCAGGGGATATAGAGCGCGCGCGCTTGCTTTGCCTCCCTTTTCTGGCTCGCCCGCATCTTTTTTCTTTCCTAGCGGAAAGTCGAGTCGATGTCGGAGTACACGTTGTAATGCCCGCGATCTCTTTAGATTCATTTCTCTTTTTCTTTTTTCTGTTTCTCCTTCTCTCTTTCTCTTTCTCTCTCTATCTCTATTCCTCCCTCTTCTTCTCTGTCTCTAGAGGGGCTCTGCAATTTTACTACATTGCCGATAGAGATATCCGGTCAAGAACTATTTCCGCTGCTTAAAGGATTATAAATCTCCCAAACGAGATCAAGTGTTACGTGAATAATTTTCAGTTATTAACACATAAGATTTGTTATATCATTTTTTAATTAAAATATGAATACAATCACTTGTTTTTGTGCTAATGAAGACTAGAATAGCGGCAACGTTTTATGATTTAATGTTAAACGTTTCTTTGAATTAAATATTTATGTTAATATTTAAGCGCACTTATAGCGCCAATTCCTGTGTTAGCTTTATTTTCTTTATTAGTTGTTTTTTTATTATAAGGAATCTTATTGTTTTTTTTAATTATTCTGTTGTTTTTTTCTCATTTTGTAAGTATGGCTAAAATAGAATTTACAGATACAACATGAACACAATTTACATTTTCTATTCCATGTTTCTGTTTAACATTTCAAAATTTAAATCTCTTCATCGAGATTTAAATTTTGTCGAGATAGTTCAGAATAAACGCTATATGTGTGGTTTATTTAAAAGTTAAAAGTAGTGCAAGTCAAATATCCAAAATGGTTTCATTCTATTTGCACGACGAACATAAATGCATTCATGGACAACACGTGAATGTTAAATGTCGATACCACTAAATTTTCTATCGATATATGAAGTGTGACCTATTTATGATACAAATCAACTGAATAAAACTCAACTGCAAGTTAAGGTATACATTTATTTCAATGAGTTTCAAAATTCGAAAGTTTTTAGCCGTGACTTTCTTACGCGAGCTATTTATTATGGAGATGTAAAACCGAACAGGAATGTCCGCACCCTTCTTCCTCCAAAATAAACAAGCTCATATATCGACGTCGTATCTACCATCATGACGTAATTCGCTTAGCTATCGACAGCCATTGCCACGACTTAGTCAGCGGAGGAAAGAAGTATTCCCCGAGTGGCGGCGGCAAAATCGTTCGGCGTTTAGCTCTCTTTCGTGGAGCGCGTTCGGAAAGTTTAGATACCTCTTCGGGATCCTCTTCCAGGCGAGCGAATAAGCAGGCATTAAAGGCTTAGACTAGAGATCGAATTGGAAGTACCTACGTAGTCTTCCTACACCTTTCCTTTCCATCTTCTTCCAATTCTCTCTCTCTCACACACACGCACACACACACACACACACACACACACACTCGCCTGTTCGCCATCGTTCTGTAACGAGGACCAGGTATGGTCGCACTGGGATAGGTTAAGCATCGAGAATTGCCAAGATCCTCGAATGGGTTCGCAAGGCATACCGGAAGCAGAGGATCATCTTGCGATTGTATTCGAACTCCAAATCAAACTAGATCAGGTCAAACCGAGCCAGTTCGGCCAAACTAATATTTTACTGTCAACTCTACTTTTTTCAAATTGTGAATAATAGGTAATACGATAATTCCGAATGATAGTCAAAATCATGTTGATACATATACACGAGACAATAGCGCTCTTTCACATGCAAGTGTATGCTTGAATAAGTATACAGCCGTAGCCACGATTGCATATTTACACAAATATAAACTGGCTTTATTCTAGTTATTAGACAAACATTCTATTATTCTATTACTACCGATTGTAATTATGACGTACCGTTAATACCGGAGATTATTATAACAAATTTCATAATAATTGATCAATTGATACACACATAAATAACTGATAATTAGGAAATATTCTGTCTTCTGTATAGAGATTAACTTCGGAACGTACCAAACATAAAAATATATAAACGTAGCATATAATATGTATTGTCATGCGTTTAATATTATATAATGTACGTCTGTCATTGTTATGTTGGAACATTTCAATTTGCCGCCTGAAAGCACGAATCTGTAATTTTACATTTTAATGCGTTACGCTCTGTCGTCTATGATAATTGCAACATTTTTTACTATTATTTTTGAGATTAATATGAACACTTTTTTTTCCAGCGTCGCCGAATCACCGCGAAGCAATCCAAGCTGAATTTCGACGTTTTCAGAACGCATTCGGTGAGTCGACATTTATTTTGCACAATTAATTTGCCCATTAATCTTACGCACGCAGTGTGTAAAATAATTAATGGAGTTAGCTCCATTAATAGCGTATTATAGGCGATAATCTATCTTTAATTTATTAAGCGATTAATTAAAAGATTTAAAAAATAATAAAAACAGCTTTATCTCTTTACTTTGAATTTTATTTAACTATAATTATACAAAATTTTATTGTCCAATATTTTCGCGCGGCATCTGGAAAGTGTAATATTTAATATCTACAAATACGAGCTTAAGATAAAAGTGCATCTGTTTGTTTTTCCATCGCACATAATTCAGAGAATATTTGTATTTTCGTGCATGAGAAATTATTTCTCTTTTCCGCGAGAGATATCCTCCTGCTCGCCCAAGCACTTCGTCTGGAACAGTTATGTTGTCCGATGCGTTCGAAAACCTCTCTCCGTGATTACCTTCCGCGGTGTCCCTTTCCATTCCCGGATAAAGAAGTGGGCTTAAAATCAGAGCCGAGCTTAAAATTGCTCTACCAGCGAGTGCCGCCGACCTACAAGCTCGTTCTGTCGTGACAGGAAGCGAGAACGTAGGAATGGCTGAGGTTAAGTATCGAGGATCGTCAAGCTACTCGACCGATTTCGTTCCAAAGATGAAAGCGCTCTTAATGGAGTACCATTGTCTGGTTTCGTCCAAGTTTCGTCCCGTGACGTCCCTTCTCTTGGCTCAACCGAGCTGAGGCACTCGCCGTTTTATCGTTCGGGATTTTGGGTTCGACCAGCCGCCGCTTACAAGGCGCCGTCCGTAAGACGAGGGAATTGCTTGAACCTTCAGCGTAATTAATGGCTTCATCAGTTCGCCCCGCCGACTAATTAATTCGCCGTCTCCTGAAGACGTGTCACTCTCCCCCCCGAAAACTTTCCCCGGCACTTCTAATACGGGGATTCGAATATTAATCGACTGAGCGTGAGAAAAAACGAAGGACTTGTTGCCGAGGACAATGATTGAAACTCTGGCTTCATGACAAATGTCTTGTCTATGATGACAAGGATGTTACGTATGTTACTAGCGAGTCTCCATTTTAATGAGATTTAAGATACACTATAAAATGGCATATTCAAAATAATGACGCGAATGTTTATTTAGCAAACGTTTATTTTGCAATTGTTGGAAGTTTTCCTCGTCGAGATAAAGCTAATCCTTTAGTTTAAAAAGTGTAATCCAATCAATGCAAAGCGCTTACTTCTGCTTACAAAGTGCTGTCTTCTGCCGAAGGAAGAAGCAACCAAAGAATATACGTACTTTTGTATATATTTTGCATTACAGACTTCTACAATATAATGTATGTGTAAAGTGTTTCAGAATCCCGATGTTTCAAACTCTTTGCAGTATTATAAAATTTTGCAGAAAGTTTTTATAGTAACATTTTCATATCAAAAACGTCTTAAATAAATGTAAATTAGATAGAGATCTTACATTGGAGATTTAATACAGGGTGTTTCAAAATTCTTCACAACTTAAAATACTATATTGGTTCTTAAAAAATTAAGTGAAAAAATTATTTGTAAATTTTAATTTTAAGATATAGCTTTTGAAGTAATAAGGTGTTTAAATATAGCTAATTATAGACTAAGTTTAGACGATCACTTGTGAGTTGTATTAGCGTGCCAAAGGGCGCACTTACTGTAATACTATCGCATGTGACTCATGGACAGATGACTAGGATCCTGGTTTAGAACCTAAGTTATTATTTCAAAATTCGAAAAATTGACAAAGTTGTAAGCGATTTAGCAGGTAGCCGTCAAACTATTCGACACACTCAGGTAGGGATCTCCGCACACCTCGTGGAGACGTGTTTGTATCCGAAAAACCCAAGCATTCAAGAGAAATAGAATCTTTCACATGCACAATAAAGGAACATCTATTTTATGGCCCAAGAATACAGATTAACCAGAAATTAACTGTAAATATACAAAAATTTTGTATTAGTACCTAGAATTTTAAACGCGAGCATTTAGCATTTTTCTTGAATCCGTGTTTTTCACTGCGTTGACATCATAACTCAAAAATTAATAATCGGGTCGATTTTATCTTGCGCGATATTACGTCCTGACATAATTCGGTCAAATGTTAATAAAATTTGCACTTGATTATTAAATATAAAATATGTATACCCCTAAAATTGATATTGGGGGGAGTTATAATTTAAAAACATTCCCAAATTTGCTCCATTTCTGAGCATTCTAAAACAGGATCCCCCTTAAACTATTATATTTCAAAAACTACTGCTTAAAATAAAAAACAAATTTTGTCATTATATTTTTCGAGAACCATCTTGGTATAACATTTTTAGTCGCGAATTTTGCGAGGTCCTATATATTTATATAGCAATGTATTCAAAGCTCATCGAGAATTAGACAAGGTTTTCATAAGGCAATTATTTGATGAAGCTTTTGTGAGAAAAGTATCCACAATATGGTTCAATTGCACAATTATTAGTTAGCTATTTCGATATATATTATAAAACGAGAATTGCTATTGCGTGTCGAGTCGCACTCACGAAGAGCGATAATTTGCGAAACTCATTAGCACGTTCTCAATTCAATTTAAAATATATATATCTCTCTTTCTGCCTCTCTCGTAATCTCACCGAATTTCCTGACGCTGAGATTCCCGCATATGTATTATTATATGCATTATGCATATGTTTCCGGTCGCGCCCCAATGCACCGTTACATCCTGACGACCGTGATTCAAAGATACATATCTTAGATATGTATATGTCTCAGAACTGCGAATATCAGAAGCGGAGGTGAACCCAAGGAGAACGTTGTGTATTTTTTGAAATATCGATATTTTGATCTTTATAAATTTAACACCTCCATCATTAAAACATGTTATAATATATGTTATAATGAAGTGCTAATTTATTGCTTTAGTCCCGAATTTTTATTTCTATCTATTCAGAGGAAATTAATAGCAAAAGTGGAAGTGCTGACTTTACGTTATGTTACCACTCCCACTTCCGAAAAACACAGTTTATTTGTTTACAGTATTCCATACATGTTTTTTGAAAGTTGGGATGCTACATAGCATAATACAAAGTCAGCATTTTTACTGCGAATAGATAGAGACACGATAAATTCTAAACTAGAATAATAAATTAATAATTATAGCAAGAAAAATAGAAAAAATTCTAACATCGATTTTATATACTCAAATTTATTTTTAACGGTTTTGGTTTTATAGGAGTAACATATTTCATGGTTACAAATTATTATGTTAAACTTCCATTATGTGTGCAATTAACAAAAATCAGTTTTAAAGTCTGCCTTTTTTTAAACATAAGATTTTATTTCTTCTCTTTTTTTCTAAGATATGTATCATTGGAAATTACAGTGGAAACTAGATTACAATGAAATTACCGAAAAAAATCGAGAAAAAGTATGCTGACAACCAACACTGTGCATATTAATCGATTTAAGTTTTGCTAAAATTTGGTCATCTTCAAAGAATTATCGCGTTAATCCTTAAATTTATCATCGTCCTGTCGAGATAACACGTCTATACTTTTCAAATATGCTGAAGGAAAAATCGCGGCAGGCATTAAAAAGAGATCTTCAACCTTCCTGGAATGAGAAACGCAGGTCGGAGAATGACTCGACAAAGTGGAAAAGGGGATTAACGAGAAAAGAGGGGTGGATGAGTTACTTGGGAAGGTTACGGTAATCCGACGAACTCATCGTGTAATTTCCCATAAGGCGGCGCGAAGGAGGCTTGTATCCCGCTTTTGTCGAAACTTTCAGCAAAGTATATTTCACCACCCTAGTACGTATATCTACGTCGATCCGCCTCTCGCCAACATTTCACATCGTTTTACACTTTCTGTTTGCAGTTTCACTTTCTGTTTTAACTGATTTGTTTTTTTTTTATTCCTAAAATATATTGTTGTAATTTGTTTGCGTTTCTCCCCGCTGTGACTTTAATTCATGTTTATTATTATTATTTCATTTTTTAAATATTTCTTCTCTCACAGCGTCTGTCTCGCCGAGTTATATCTCGGACGGTGCAGTTTCGTGCGCGTGTCGCGAGGCTTAATTAGGCTAATGGATATCCGTAATTGATGCAACGAGACTGTCCACTCGAGTGTTGAATAACGTCCGCTGCCGACCCCACCGCGTCGTGATATAATTCGTCCTCTCAGCAAGAAGCCCGTCCGGTCTCGTGAATTTTTCGGGTGTACGCTTGGCAGTAATCTTAGGATGCATTATTCAAAATTTATCTTGTCTCGCGAGTTACAAAGTTCCGTACTATGCGTACGGTATATAATGTAAAAATAGGTAACTTCTATCGTGGATCGAGTCTGAAAGGTAATCTCGATAATCGAAAAATATGGAGCATCAAGAGGATAGTGCTAATCTCTAGATATTTCGAATCCTCTGATCTATCGCAAAATTATAAGTATAACGTAATTTAGAATATTTATTAATCTTCTGACAATTCTGTGTATAACACAATATATACTGGAAAAAAAGTCTGGTTGCTTTAATTGGAATTCTTGTGAAAATGGACAAATTAGAATTTTCTGATTGAATCTATTATATAATTCTAATTGAATCCTACAATTTTGACCAATACGATCAGAATCTGTATGACCATCTTCTGGTTCGTTCATTTTTAACTGAGAATTTTTCTCGGCGTATAAAGTGATAAGCTCTAATATTCAATTCCGGCAATTCTAGTAGGAGGAGATTTTGTGGTCGCAAAAATTTATTGAGATTCAAAACAAGAATGATATCGAGATTAACAAGTTTATATGCGAAACGAAATAGAAATAAAAACTGCAGAACGTTCAGGCAATACTTCTACGTCGATTGTTGCATTAATAACTCCCGAGAGATAACGTTGCGTTCTACGTTTCTCATCTCTTTCTCCGACAGCCGAGCATGGGCGCGTAAAAATTGCGACGCATTTCTCTGTGCCACGGGCTCCGTGCGAAACCGCCAGTGCTGCGAGAGAACGCACGGTCTGAAATATTAAACCGCGCTAAAAGCCTAAAGTTAAACATCGCACCCGATTAATTACAAAAACATGACCGCGGGCGTAGAAGTGCCAAGCTGTGCCACTTCTCGGTATCTCCGTGCGTATTTTTCGCGCAGGGGTTTACCTTCCGCTCTTGACATATCGCCCTGGCGAAGGTTGCCAGCGGAAGGACTCGACGGGCAAGAGGATAGAATAGCATAGGACAAGACGCGATGGGACAGGACACGGAACGGCGGTATATTCGGTTTCGCGAAATGCAACGGAGGTGCATTAAGCGCGCTACTCCTTTGGCCAGGAATATAATAGAATTTCCTGAGACGAGAGAAGCCGTGGAGAAGATTAGAGCTGGCCGTTAGCTTGAGATCAGAGAAGGAGGAGTGCTCTCCGTCTTTTATCCTGATTCAAGGTTCAATTAGAATATCGTCTGTAGTCGAGTCGAGCGATGTATATTATCACGTCATCCATCTCGGTTACGATATTGATATCGGCAATACCTTTGGCTCTTCTGGAAAGTTTAAATTTATTGTACGTCAAAGTATATCGTAGATATCAGCTAAATTATTTTCTTCCATCGAAAAAAACATTTCCGTCGAAAATATAAATTTTTTGTTAAAACTCGAGAGTATTTCAAATACCAGCGGGTATTAATTCTCCATCGACAATATGAAATTTTCATCCTTTGTCTGCAACCTGGATTTTCGAACTTCAGTGCACATTTTTATATTGTTCTGTTTCTCGATTCTATTCTTAAGAAATATAGAATTGAGGTACTGGACTGTATAAAAATCTAAAAAAAGTTCTTACATACTTATGAAAACTTTAACAACGAGATTTTACCATCGTACAAGTTAAATTTTTTACTTATTTTTTACAGATTTCAATTTATCTACCAGAACTTTCACAATCAAAAAATAGATTATGGCTTTAACCCGGAAATAGTCATCTGGGGTGTTTTTATATCCCAGCAATGAAAAAAATGTGAAATGTTATAAAATAATGTTTTTGTGTAGATATTGTTTACACATTTTTTAAGTATTCTTTACGAACTTTTAAATATGCAATTCCATTGAAAACTCGCAATAAAAAAGCGTTATTAATGAAAATCTTCTTTTGTTAGAAGTACTATACTAAGCTATTTAACATGCTTACAATATCCCATTTAACATTTGTTTGGTTTCTACTTACTTTTTTACAGAAAACTGTGATTAAATATTCATAATGTTCTCAAGATAATAAATCGGAAAATTAAAAATGTACGATATGTTACTAATAATAATGATTTTAATCGTAGTGTGAAAATACCCTAGACTGTTTACGTAAAAAAAAATTAGACTACTCCCGGATTAAAGTCCAACAGTGTCATTGGAGGATTAAGAGAGTATTTTTATTTTTGCTCTTTTATACATGACGATAACGCGTTGAACAGCCCCGGTGATTAAGTAGTTTGCGCGTAAAGCCAACATAATCTCTCTAACCTATAATAACTTGATATCCAACAACATTATCGAAAGTGTTAGAATTCGCCGTCGTAGCGAGTTCGCGACCGGCAAACATCAGGGTAAAGTAGCGCGTAAAGAGGTGCTTTCGTACATTTACACAGCGCACGCAATAGAATGCTCCGTCGACGGGTGCGATAAAAGGCGTCACAAAGGTAGATACGCTAATGTCGCCGCTCGCGAGCGGGAGAAATATAATGGAATCTATGACGCGTAAGCGCGTCTTACGGGGCTGCGAGCGGCGGGAGATAAGCTGCACCACCATCCACCGCACCGCCGTCGCTGTCGTCGTCTTTCGTATGCAACGAATGGGCTAAGTCACTCTCGGCGGCACTCGCGAAATCGATAACGAGCCTCGCCCGCCGTCGCTGCCGCGCCGCGCCGCGCCGCGCCACACCGTCACGCTGAGGAGAGACAGTCGACCGACGGGCGAGAAACCGCGTCGTCGAGGTTCTCCGATGTGGAATTAAGCCTTCCGATATTATAACTTCCGCCTCACGAAGTGCGGAGGAGGAGGAGGAGGAAAGGGATTCTCGAAAATTGACAGCCTCGCGAATACGTCATTAAATGGAGAAGCGATAGTAATAATAGGCAACATTTGTCTCGATATATGAAACAGATATACGAAGGTGTATATGAAGGGTGGATGAGAAATAAAAACAAAATATCTTATGTAAATATATGCACTGAGAAAAATGTCTGGTTGGACACGAAGCAGAATTTTCTAGTTGAATCTACTAAATTCTAATTGAGATAAACGGAATTTCGATTAATACAATGAGATCCTCAACCAGACTTTTTTCTCAGTGCATTAATAATAATCAGAAGTATGCGACCTAATGCAGCGAAGAAATTGTAACGAAGATAGTGTAATTATACCTATAGAAATGTGCAAGAGCAAAACCACAACTGCATTTCATAGGTAGACAATGCGGATATTATCTGGTGTCTTGGGACAGGAAGTTCCCATTAAATGCAACGTAATAGACAAAACAGTTCTTAAGAATCCTTATCTTTTCCCGTAGCCCGCCATTACGAGTGGCAAGCATTTGCGGAATTTATTTTTAATCGGATCGCCACGACGGAGAGAGAATAAAAAGATCCTCCCGCGCGTTGGCTGGCCTCTTCCCTTCTCCCTGTCGTTATTCCTACAACGCTCGAAAATTCTCTGGACTGTAGCGGCAGCGGCTACCTTTCTACTTGATAGAAGGGGTGTAAGGGTTGAAGGGAGAGGTAATACCCTCCCAAAGTTTTCCAACATTGTTTATCGCGGTTGCCGCGAGAGAATAATCGATTAAGGGAGCCGCCTCCGATCTCCCGTTCTCTTTCCCCCCCCCCCCCCCCCCTTCCGGAAACTTTCGTCCTTCCGGCTAACGCCAAATTACTGGTTTCGCCCGGGCCGCATCTGAATGGAGGCTGACAGCACTTCGCAGCTAACGTGCACTCAACTACTTAATAATGTAACAGTCAGCCAACCACTATGCGCCCATTATGTTTCCATGCACGTTGCACAAGAACCCAGAGGTAATAGCTTGCCGGTGGTTGTAATATAGGATTCGCATCCTGTATCGTGTTGCGTCGCTGTGTTTGTGCACGGCACAACCGACTTGCGTCAAGAGGGGGAGGGAGAGAGGAGAGAGAGAGAGAGAGAGAGAGAGAGAAGATGAAGAGAAAGAGATAGAGAGAAAGAGAAGGAAATTTATTATGTTCTGAAATAAATCCTCTAAGAACAAAAAGCAAAGCGCAACTGCTATATATAGAGGTGAGTTGGCATTTATAAGATAATAATAGAGAATACAATGTATCTACATAACAAATAAACATGTCGGAACAAGAAGATATAAATTACTGTTATGGTGATAATTATAAAGATTAAATATATCTGTATCAAAGAAATTTTATATATTACTATATGTTGTACTTATTTTTTTTATTGATTTATTGTGTTCTTCAAGTAATTTTTTTACGGTTACGATTAGCGTGGAATTATGAAGAAGTATAAACAAGAAAATATTTAAGAAAGTATGTATACCTAATTATTAAAGAAATATCAAAAATTTGATAATACCTAAGGTAAATAACAAATTGATTTATGAAACTGATGATAACAAATATATGTATCAGACAGTTGAAATACCTTTGTTTTTCTGAAGAAACCAAAAGAGCCTTTGAAAGAAGAAAAACTCCTTTCTCAGGCATTTTCTTTCTTTCTTACGTGCTTCTTTTTCTCTATTATCTTTTATCTACGAGTAAGTCAAGAATACAATGTCTTGTTCGCTTTTTCTGAGCTATTTTTTTCCATCAAATGATGCGTCGCGATTATTTTTGCGGTAGAACTGCACGACATACTCATTCTTCTTAAAATATGCTTTATCAGATCCTCCCGGTGTTTTTTTCTTCAAAGGTACGTGTACATGACATGCCTGTCGGCTCTCCTTTGATATCACTGTTTCGAGCTTCTCATAAGAGCCTTTAATCCAGAAATGCGATATGTTACCTAACGGCGCTGTTAAATCTCGTTTAAAAACTTTAGATAGACTCGACTGCGTGGAAAAAACACGTTTGCGAACGTCGTTTGGGATTTAATTAGCGTGATTTCTCCATCTAAAATTTAATCTTTCGGTATCATTCTCAGCTTTTCATAGATCAGTAAATCTCCATATGGCGTGCTTTCAATCTTTAATTCTGATTCGATAAAGCTCGAAGAATTAGAACGCAAAGTTCAGCTCTTCAATAATGCAAAGGGAAACGGTCGTTCCATGTGCTTCTACCTTAAGTTGTACCTTAATTACGTACATTCGCGGCTACAAAGGAGTACAAGGCTATGCGAACATGCATGATTGGAAACAGTCGTCACAATTGAAAAGTAGAATAAGCCTCTAGATATCACCGAACTTTGACGTGTGGGCGCATCTATTTTTCAACGTGTATCTTTCGATCGGATTGAGATGTCACATAATATATATATGTATTCAGGTAGTAGTTAAATCACGGACAATTTTATTATTAAATGACGATGCATAGACCACCCATCATACCGCCTTTTCCATTAAAGTCTACCCCTTTATCGAACGTATATATAAAGTTCTCTTATACAGATACACTGCGTTAGAATTCTGATAAAATTAATATTTGAAAGTGAAAAAATTTTGAAATTAACATTAAAGCTAGATAAAGTTAAAGTGCATCTTATCTCAAGGAAAATTTACTTTATAATATGATCATTGAGAAATTTAATATTAAGGTTTGGACAGATAAATTGGACAGATGACGACCTTGTTCAAGAAAAGTCGATTATATTGGTAGACGCGATTATATTGTAGGCAGTTTCGTATCACGGATACACGATATCAATGAAATCATAAGGTATTATTCATGATATCTCAATTGAGACAGGACTACGTCGTTCGTTCGCGAAGTTTAAAAATATCGTTTGTAAGCTTACAAAATCGAACGTATATACACGTCGAAGGTCTCATTTATTCAGTGAACGGAAGCGACTGCTGTGTCGCTAATCACTCACTGGTTAACCGGAAACCGTTCTTGAAAAAAATCACGTCGTATTTGGTATCGCGTGCGGAAATTGGACGCTTTATCGAGCACAATAAAAATTCGGTGATAAATATTACACACGCTCGATCGACGTGTACGCTTCGATATCTCGTACGCCTGTTGCGGGAATAGCGAATACGTGGCTTCAACAAGCCACTGCATGTTTTCGACGATAAACTTTATAGCTGAAATAATAAAACCCCGACGATATTGGCGAAATGGCGTGAAACGGGCGTGCCGCGAGGAGATTGTCCTCGCGAGAGGAACGATTTAACGCGTTCTTCTCTCGCGCGAGGGGATAAACGGGGGATTTTCGATAACTCGCCGATTATATCCAGACGGAACATTTTACGAAGCGCATTACGCGACGTAGCGGGCGACTAGAAGCTGGATAATCTCGATTATTGAGGCGGCATTTTGCTGGAAATTACGATCTCGCGCGCGATCTGTCGTCGCGGATTTCGATCAGGCGTGAAGGAACTTGTCAATATAATTCGATTCTCTCAATATATGATTAATATATTAAGAAAAATAATATGATTAATATGATTAAATTAGTTCGTAGAACTTGATCAAGTTAATCCACCTACTTAAGAATTAATTTTGTCGAGTTAAAGGACTTAGAGGATACGATTATCCGGAAATTCAGATGATGGAAGCTTTAAGGATATTGTGGGATTAAGATATAACAGGAAATAATTGGGACAAAACCAAGTGATGACTAGTGTCGGACATTAATCGATTAATTTATTAGTTAACTAAAATAATCGACTAAAAATTTAAAATATATATTATAATTATGATTAATGTAATTAATTAATGAAATTAATTGTCAAACAATCTTGTATGATTAATTGATTAAAGTCCGGCTTAACTAAAGTAATTAATTAAAAATGATACATGGTACAATTACGATTAATTTAGTCAATTGTTGAAGTAATTAAACACAATTGATTATAAAAATAATAATCATTAACTTTTAGTCACGTTTCAAAATATGTATTTATAATTTTTACGGCTATTATTGAAGAATGTGTTTGTCATATCGTAAAGATATTCAAATCATTGTTGATCTATAAATTGTTCTATATTTCTATGGAAACTGGGAAAGACGTTGCACACATTTCCTTATTGCTTAAGTCTTACAATTCCAATTTTTTTATGTGATAAGGCACATATCGTTTATAAAAATATATGTGTGCATGCGACATTAATGTAATAGTATTAATGTAATGATGTGTCGCATTTTATTGGTAGAATGATCCGAGTTTAAACTTCACTTTGGATGCTTTCCGATTGTAAAATCACTAGACATTTGCTAAATTCACTTGCAAAAGAATCGTGGTAAAGTAGGACGACTTCGAGATCTCCTTAACAGAAGAAACTGCAAACTGCTCATCACGAAAAGTGTTCATGGATTATCTCTCTCAACGTATTAAATAATAGTCGATTTAAGTTCTTTTCTTTTATATCATAATAATTCATATAATTATTTCATAGTATTTAATATTTAAAAAAAGTTATAATATGTAAAAATTTTTTTTTAATGGAAGATATTATAAATTTAATCTATACTTAACTAAAAGTATAGATAGAAAAACTAATGATTAATAAATAACGATTAATCTTTTAATTAGCGGCAGATAATGATTTTCAATCAATTGATTGAATTAATCACAGTTACACGTAATGATTTGTTTTAATTGTTTAATTTAAAACTACTGATCAAAAATTTAATTGATGAATCCTACCTATAAAATTTATTTCAGGGCAACTAAAAAATTTTAATCATTTACTATAATCAAAAATTGAATTTTTAGTCATCATTAATCTATAAATTAATTAAATTTCGCCCAACGCTAGCGATGACTTGGTATTTACAGATAGATATATATTTTATTTTAATAAATAAACACGACAAGAAGTATTAACGATTCTAGAAAACTTAACGGAACTAATTGCAATTTGAACTTAAAATTCTTCATTCTCCTGGCATTAACGTATTATCCTACAATTACTTTATTGCTTACATATAATTATTTTGTGAATTTTTTAATTGTCCCTAGTGTTCCTTTTTTCATTTCCCATATTATTAATGCGAATCTTTAAATGAGTTACTTAAAAATTAATTTGAATAAATTCAACTACACGTTGCCTTAAAGTTATCTTCTCTATTCTAATTATTGGCTACATTCACACAGTACATTTAGGCCATAACCTATATCCTAACTTCAGCTTGTAATTATTTAGGTTCCTTGTTGTAAATATTATACTTGGTAAGTGACTTGACCTGGCTTTAGGCCAAACTTCGTTTTCTTTTGTAACCTGATCTAATATTATCTGCAACTTCAGGCGTTACCTAACCTAAAACTTACTTAATTTTCTTGCTATGGTAAAGGCGTAACAGCTGGAGGCGTAACCGGTAAACGATGCTGAGACCGTGAAAAGGTCACTTACGTTGTAAAAACGATTGGTGGCTAGACTTACTTACTTTGGGTCACGATATAGGTCTTTCGATATAAAGGTAGCCAAATTAACCAAAGATTAATATTAGGAATTGTAAAATTGTCTCTATTTTTTTTATTTTTTAACATTTTAAGAACCATGAAATGAAACGATCTTACTTAATCTGTAAATCTCTTCTTTTAATCAGAATTACGATTTAACAATTTCCCGAAAATTTTGCAAATTGGTTACGCTTTAAAGAGAGACGCGCTTTTGTAAAAACAATCGGAGAAGAAATTTCCTTTGCATTTATTCAAATCATTTATTCAATTTTTGCCTGGAAACATGATTCATTAGCATATTTTTTTCCTTTTAGATACACGAGTCATAATCGGGTCAGCCATAATCCGGCTGGCGGTAAATTTCGCGTTTCAAAATTACGCGAATTCGAGTAATGAGCCGCTTTTTTTTCTCCGACGAGCAGCGGTGGTAAAACGTTGCGCTCGTTTAAGCGCGATACTTGAAATTTATCACTCGGCGATTCTTGCGCAGATAAATGGACGGTAAATCGCGGGTATCGCGGCTCGCGCACGACACGAGCGCGTTCCTCTTTCGCCGTCGCCCGATATCGCGAATTGGTTCGCCCGTACCGAAACTTTTTTTTGGGCGGAGGAGGAGGAGGAGGGGGGGAAGGGGGGATACGTGCGAAAAAAAAACATTAGAGAACTCTCTGGCCGTTCGCGATGAACGGTCAGAGAGTTGGCGAGGAAAGGGCGGGGTGAGAAGGGGGTAGGGCGGGAAATGAAGCACGTGTGAACGCTACGCGCGGCATAAAATTCGGGGCTCCCCTCCCGTATGGCGTATGTAAATTGCGTGTGCAGCGCGCGACGCGCATGAATTTAACTGCCGCCGCATGTAAATTCAGCGCCGGTGCATGTAAATTTTATTGCAATCAGCTATTGTAAACAGGATTACCACACAGGCGCGACGTCGAAACTGGAGAGCGAGCCGACCAGTCGATGGAATCCTACGAATATTTCGGATTCAGGAACATGCGGCCGCAGATAGGCCGATCGGGGGATGCTTACGATACTTTGCCGCTGTCGAGACTGGGCATCGGTATTCGTGTCGAATTGAAATATCTTGGCATTTCTCCAGAGAAATGAGAAACGCATCAACGATCTTATCGAACTGGTGATAATCCTGAGATATTTTACATATATTTATCCCTTAAACCGCACGTACTGGTGCGAATTCGCGCCAGCAAAATTTTCAAAACATTGGCATTTTTCCCACAACGTCTTTCTTTAATAACAATTTTTTTATTACTTAATAACAATTTAATTAAATTTGAATTGCACTAATTGCTTTGTTGAGAAATTTTACCTCAAGAAAGTATGGTTTTGAAAGTATTTTGAAGAATATTATCACACTGAAAAAAATTTCTGCTTGAAAATGGACGAATCAGAAATTTCTGGTTAAATTTATTAGAATTCTAGTTGAGATAACCGGAATTCTGGTTGATACTATATTTCTAGTAAAATCTACTAGAATTCTTATTTTTACCAAAATAATTATATTAATCAGAACTCTAGTTATCTTAACTAGAATTCTAATAAGACATAACCAGAAAATTCTGATTCGTCCATTTTCCACCAGAATTACTGTTTAATCCAACCAGACCATTTTTCTCAGTGCATGGTTAAATAAATGAATGAAATCACAAAATCCCAATACGCACCAGTGTGCCGTTTACGAGTGCTGGGAAGAAGTGTGCCGTTTGAGGGTTAAACATAATATGTGTCGTCTTAAATTTTGTATTAATTTCCAAGCTATTCTAATATTATTATAGACTAGGAATATTGTTGAAGAAATATGGGATAATAGAGGCGCTTGTAGTATTCGAGAGGGAACGAGATAAATTATCGATCAAATTTAAGCTGCCCTAAGGCCACGCGATCCAAAGTGTAACTTGAGTAAATCTCTCTATTGGGCGTTGTCTTTCTCATTTCTCGCATCGTGCAAGAGGCGTGCGGATCCTGGAAATAAGAGAGGGGCGGCGTTTAATTTCGAGTAGTTACGTTGCAAATTCAGTCGCTGGCGGTTTGCAGATTGTGCGCGCAAATATTTGCGCGCCGCGCACGTTGAGCATTTTATCGGCGCTGATATTAAATGGCGAATATTAATTAGAAGAAAAAGGGAGATATATCAAGATAGAAGACGAAATGACAACGAAATTTATCATTCTCTAAAATACGCTTTATTTAACTTTTGAAAAACGAGCGTTTTTTTTTTTGTTATTTGCTAGCTAAAGCCAGGAAGCAAGAAGCAACGTTTAAACATTAGAGTTAAATGTTATGTACTTATACATATATTACATAGATACATAAAAACATTTGTTGTAATCTTGTGTATTATGTTATGCAATTTTCAGTGTTTCACGCTTGTTGGAGTATAAAAAAAATTGTAATTCCTTTTATAATTCTTTATAATATACGGGATCTAACTCGTTTAAATCTGCATCGGTGTCGTTGATATCACTTTGTTTTTATCTGCTAGATCGTTGCATCCTATAACGTTAATTACGTTCACTTTTGATTAATATTTGCTAATAGTAATTCTGATCTACAGCATGAAATCGCTCCAGCTCAAAGCTCAACCTCTCTCGGAGCTCGCGGCGACCTTTGGCTCCCATCGCTTTAGCAAAATCGCTAAAATCTTTCGCTTTGACTCTCACTCGCCGCCGTCATCAATGCTGTTATATATGTCTCTAAGCATCGGTGTTCAAAGCGCGCAATAAGCAAGCAAGGCATGTAATTGACTATCTACTGGCAAATCCTGCGGCGAATGCAGTATTACAGATTCTCTCTCTCTCTCTCTCTCTCTCTCTCCGTTTCTCTTCTATTCATCTATATTTATCTCACTTCCTCTCTTTCTCTGTCCGTTATATAGCAATGTCACCGAATTTCGACTTCGTATTTACCGAACTATGCGTTATAACCGACCGAGCGAGTCGTTCGCGCCGTTGGCGTATCAGTCACTGTGCCTTCGTATATACATACCCGGCGGCATAAAACCCATTAGAATTCACGGCCCGCTGGGACAAAAGGAGCGAGAGGGAGAGGGATGCGAATTTATTAAGTTCTGCTGAATAATGCGTCGCACCACGATACGTGGCCACATTTCGCCACGGGTCTCATCAGGATTAGTGAGCGGTCGCTTTGATTTAGAACAAGCATTTCTCAAACGCACGAAAGTAATTTGCGTTGATTATTGTCAGAAGAAATATATGAAATGGGTATATTTATTTTGCTTACACAGAAAAAATGGTTTTGCTGAAATATCTAAAAATTTAGTTAGATACAGATCTAAAAATAATTTTGTTTGGAGCATCAATATAATTATGTAGGATGCTTAAACTGGCTGCTAGAATGTTAATATTTTTTGCGGTGTTGTAATTAACGTTTAAGCGGTCTATATAATTATTTTGATGGTCCAGCAAAATTATTTTTAGATCTATATCTGGTTAAATCTTTATATACTTAAACTGTTTTTTCTATGTATATGTGCATATATGCAACTACATTGAAAGAATCTCGATTAAAAGAAGATAATCGGAAGGGGAGAGAAAGAAAGAGAGATTTGAACATATATATATATATATATATATGCAGTTTCATACCATTTACTAAAATACAGTTGCCTTAGTCCCGCGAATCCAATTACGCGATTTTACGACATAGATGTAAGATAGAGGAATGTGAAAACGGATTGTGACGTCCGAATCGATCAACTTTTCAGCATGATTGACCAGGCGTAAGATCGAATCTCGGTCTTGAGAGATCGTGCGTCGCACAAATGTAAGGACGGCCGTTTCATAATGGAAGAACGACGAGAAACCAGTCGTCGTTACGTTTACACGTCAACCAGCATGTGGTGATATGGGACGGTTGGGAAGGAGAATTCTTCGACGAGTTCTTCGGCGATAAAGAAGATTTAGATCGATTTAAGATTCCAATTTCCGGGGTTTCTCGCGGGGTGGACCTTTTCTGCCCATCAACCCCCCCTTGAATACGACGCGACGTCGACGAAGTCGGGAAGTGCTATGAGCATATCGCATTGAAAGGAGTAAAACAGTGTTTCTCAAGTTTTCTCGTAACAGATCTACTTTTATTGTTCTCTTTCGACACGTCAATAAAATTTACAATTTTGATATCTCCATATGCAATTCACGATCCTACATGATTTTATGAAACAGAGAAAATTGATAACTTAATTAAAAAGTGACATTTTGATTTTGTTTAAAAGAGAGAGAGAGAGACATCGAGATTATGTATTAAAATAATTCCAATATAAAATTTATTTTCGATGTTTATTGGATACTGAATTATTCACTGAATTATTCACACAAATAATTTTACGCGAATTTTAATAAAATGACTCACGAGGTCAGATGGTTCGTTTTTTAAAGCATTTTTCTTTATATATCTGAGAGACACTGAAGTAAAGGGTTATTCAGTGACGTAAGTCGACATCGCTGGTGCCCCAACTTGCGTAAAGAGAACGGTCGATCCTCACCGTGCGAATTACCTCTCTCTATTTCTTCCTTTTTCCTCCTTTCCCTGCTCCTTCATCGTTTCCCCTTTATCGCATTCCTATTCTTCGAATCTGCTTCATCTTCCTCGCCTCACTGTTCTGTGCGGACGACTCGGGTTTTTATCCCCGGCCGACGTTTACTTTTTGCCACGCCGTGTCGTATCCACGGAGATTGTAATTTTAATTCCGACGGTATTTTACCTCTCATGCCACATCGTCGTTCGAAGGCGGCTGTTCCTTGTACGTCTCTCTATGTATACGTACGTATATGTGTTTGCGTGCGGATCTATGGTTCGTGTATCACACCGGCTAACTCTTCGTTGAACACCTCTTTTCTCTTTTTCTTTCTTTGCCATTCCTGCCCCTGGGCGGATTCCGATCCTTATTCTTCAGTGCGCTTAGATACTTTCTGATGAGTGTTCTATCCACACGATAGGAGTTGCGATTTTAATTCTTACTTCGGGGGTCTCCTTTTTACGACTAATTGACCACGCAATTGTACCGCAGCAGTATCGATCACCGAGTTAGACTTCGGCAACATTTTATCCAGTTTTATTTTTCTGTGCCATCCAAACTCTTTTCCTCCATTTCCTTATCGTATCAGCACTCTATTTGGCTTTATAGGCTACTTAGATCGCGGAAGATCGAGATTTAAGACACAGCCAGATGGACACTGCTGGTTCCTCCAGTTCGCACTCGGTTAGATCCGAATTACCAATCTCCATTCTCTCGTCACATTCCTTTTTTTCACTCTTTCGTTCTCTCCTCCCTTCGTATTTTCCTCAACTCGTACGCTTTTCTCATTGCTCTGTCGTCGTGTTCCCCCCGCTCTCTCCTCCTCTTTCTCTTTCTCTCTCTCTCTTGCAAGCTCTTTTGCCCTTTCCTTATACTGACTTTTTGCAGCGTTTCCCATTCAGTGGAATTCTAATTTTAATTCCGCGGCTTTTAGCTTCGTCTCGCTGCAATCTATCCGTATAATCGTCCACAAAGTTAGATAGCGAACTAATCTCATTTCAACCCTTTCTATAAAATGCACGTTTCGCTATTATATTATAAAACAATTAAAAGATTCTTAATTTATAGAAGCTTATTTTACTTAAAGATTTAAACATTCAAAGGTTTAAACAGTTATGAGTCGTACCAATAAAGCCAGCCAGCGTATCTATCAAATATAGCGCACATTTAGTTATTATTGAAACACTTTTATGAATTATTTAAATCAATAATTCAAATAATAAATAAATTACTATATTATCTGTGAAAGATATTATATTTTGATTTAATTGAAGCGCGCGCGCAATATAGATACTGTTATCCTTAAATACATAGAAAGTACGATTTTGGTGAAGTATTCAAAAATGTATAGCTGAAAATTTTGTTGGACCATTAAAATAATTATGTAGGTCGCTTAAACGTTGAAACTGCAAAAAGTTTTAATATTCTAACAACCATTTTAAGCATCCTATATAATTATTTTGATGCTCTAAACAAAATTTTCACATGGAAAGAATGGTCTTGTTGTAGTATCAAAAATTTAACTAGAGATCTGAAAATAATTTTGTTGAATTATCAAAATTATTATATAGGACGCTCAAATTATATTGGTTGCTAAAATATCAAATTTTTTTATAGTATTGCTTTCATCATGCTTGAGCTTCTTAATTATTTTAATGGTCCAAAAGAATTGTTTCCAGATCTATGTATAGATCTGGATGCTAAATGTTTATATATTTTAACAAAATTGTTCTTCTCTGTTGTGTCTCTTACGATATATGAATAATTTTTATTTTTATGATTCTCTTTCTTTTTCTCTCTTTTTCTTCCGTTTCTCTCTCCGACCTCTTATTTTCTTCAATTTTATGGGACGATAAATAAACGAGATACAGATATATATATATTCATGCGATAATATTTCTTTTAATAAAGCTTCTAAAGTCTATTTGATACTATTCCTATTCGAGGTAAACGGTTTATGTATTCATGTATTTACACATTTATACGCGTAATCTCACTCCTACTTTGGCAGTGGAATATCTTTGCGACATACTTTCGAATCGGGTCGAACATTACGCGCGCTCCACGTTATTCTCCAAACAGACTATCCTACTTTAAGGTCTACTTAGATCGAGTAAGATCCAGATTTTAACGAAGGGGTACAGGGGCGGGTCGACTGCCACTAGTACCCGGGGTTTGAGTAGATGGTCGACTCAATCCAAATTACCAGCCTCGGCTTTTCCCTCTTCTTCTTTTTTTTCCCTCTTTCATTCGTCGCCGTTCCCTCATCCTCCCATCCCCTGTCCCCGTTTCTCCTCTAGTCTTCCTCGGTGGATATTCGTCTTTTCTTTTTACCCGACCCTCGTCTTCATTGTTGTCTTTCTTCTCTACCCTCTCTGACTACACTCCTTTCACCCACCCCCAGTAGCTTCCTCTCATTTACTTTTTCTTTATTTACTTTTTATATCTACGTTCTAACCCGTGTCTGCCACTGCCTGTCGTAACTCCTTGACTATTTTAGGATTCTTGCATAATCTAAATATGGTTTATAATATCTTCGAATTTTTCTCTTTACATCGACATGAGGAACGTCATCGCGTGCTGTTCACATTGACATATAAAACTTCTCTTATTTAATCAAGATAGAGACGGTCAGTTTTTTATTCTACTAAAGAAAACTAAAAAGATTTTATAATAGAATTTTTATAGTTTAATTTAACTACAAACACATTTAATTCTATACATATGGTAGTTAGGTGCAATTCAAGTTTAAAATATACTATTAATTTGTGCTCTTTTAAAATACGTTTGGTAAAACGGGTTATTATTAAAAGATAAAATTGACAGTCAGATTGACAGAATTAAAACATTTATCAAATAGAGACAATTGTTACAGTTTTCTAAAATGATATTTTAATAACAAAATACGCATTTAATCTGTATCTTGATATCTATATATATATGTATAAAACTATGCAAAGAAATCAATTATTTCAGTCGTTTGAAAATATAAGAAAAGTCTTATAAGATTTTATAAATTATTTCATTATTGCTCCGTATCCAACATAACACTAAAAAATTTGTCACAAGATGCGGTTTCAGCAAATACCTTGGGATTAACTCGGATAACTCGGGCTGACTTGATTCGCATTGGACACTCCGAATTACTTGTCACGATATCCTCCCTCCACACGTTTTTTTTCTCTTATTTTTGCTGACCTACCTTGTTGATTGTTATTTGTGTTTTTTCGGACTTTCCTTCGACGCCCGCCGCGATGACTGCGTTCCTTTTTGCCACCGCTCTTTTTCCTAACCAGCCTTCGCTCGCTTCTTCTTTTGTCCAATTGCTATGTACATTTTTAGCGTCCAATCTCGTCCGGCTTTGATGCTCCCTAAAGCTCTTTTCTCCTTATCTGCGCTCCTTTATCCGGTCTCCATTGAGCAGGTCTCATTTAAAAAGTGCATTATTATCTCCATATATATATATATATATATATATATATACGTATATAGACTATATTTTTCGCTGTCGACGAACGCGAACGATAGAACGCAGAATTAAATATTTCTTCGTCTAACACAGGTACTCTTTCTTCTCTTCATCGATTCTTCATTTTCTCTTTGACCGTGATCTCTTTTCTCGCTATAATTTACTATTCCACTCTGCTTTCCTTTCGAGTCAGTCGCCTTTGCCCAGCTCGCTATAAATTACTCTTTCGTTACTCTGGGCGCACTAATCGATCTCGCTCGCGCCTTTATCCTTTCGCTGAAACTTTCGACCGCACCCTCAATCCTCCATTCCTCTGTCTCCGCGTCCCTTCTCGACCCGCCCTGTCGGTGCGTCCATATTCCGCCTTTCCTCGATAGTCTGCGGTCCATCGAGTTTAAGATCCAGATCTCCGTGGAAATACCTTCGTCTAAAATTCCCGGCCACCCCGACTCTTCACGATCTTTCGTTCTCTCAACCATCCCCCTGCTTCTATACTCTTCGAGTACTCCCTGCCTTTTTCTTTCACCTTTGCTTCCCCTCCCCCCCCCCCCTCTCTCTCTCTTATCCGCCCCTTGCGTCGTCCCCACTCGTTTCATTTTCTTTCTTTTCTCTTTCTATCTCGACTTTTTTCTTCATCGCTCTCACCCTCGTTCTCCGCCTCCATCGCCTTCTCGTAAGGAAGGTCGTAATTGGCCCTTCGGCCACGAGCGACCACGGTGGAAAGCAGCCGAGAAAGCGAACTACGGACAGCGGGAAAGGATTGGGGGGTTGCGGGGATAGGGTAATAGCGGGAGCAACGGTAGCGGTAGCGAGAGATCCTCGGGAGTGTCTACCCTATATCACGGAGACTGCCGGGAAGTACAAGGGACACGGGGCTCTTCCTTCTACTCTCTTGGGAGCGAGTCGGCCATCCCGTCGCTCTGAACTTTACCCGGGGTGAGATATGCAGAAATTAAATATTCATTCGGGTTACCATCCCTCGGTCTCTATTCGCCCCTCTCTCTCTCTCTCTCTCTCTCTCTCTCTCTCCTCTCTTCCCACTCTCTCTCTCCGCCCCCTCCCTCTCCTCTCTCATTCATTCACCATCCATCTTTCTCTCTCCTGCGCGTGTATCGTCCCATCTGATTCTTTTCTTCTTTTTCCTCAAAAGTAATGCCCTGGCTCGAAGCCAGTTCTGCCGAAGCTCTCGATGTTCGACATCCTTTCGTCTTGCATGCATCGTACGCGCCATAGAAGAAAAGTGATGATGTGCATAAATGTACAGAGAATACAAAATTATTCATGCTCTAGAGATTATTCATGTTTCTCGAATCTTATAGATATATCAAAAGCAAAATTGGCAAAAGGAAATATCTATCAAATATTACTAGCCACAAAACTGCCATAGCGAATATTAAAGAATTTCATTAGCATGATTTTTCCGACTTAACTAATTAAAGTTCTCTTAGAGGAAAATCACTGATACCGACATACCTCTTTGTTTTTAGAAAATATTTCTTAAACGAAAGGTAAAAATATAACTTCAAAAACATAAATACAAAGTAAAAAGTGTCTTCTATCAGATAGTATAAGCAATTTTTATAATACTGTTTGCAATTTTGCAATAATTAAGTTTTTCGTGAGTTATGCAAAAATAAGCGTCTGACAAAATGGGCTCCAAAACTGACAGTAGGCAGTAATGCTACGTATTTCTATTCTTTTTCTTTTACAGGAATTATCTGTATAAAGTACCAATAAGTGAATGTATATAAGACTTTTCAGAATCATTTTACTTCATTATAAAACATTTTTATTGAATTATATGCATATTTACTTTATGTTCTGCAAGATGCAAATATGTAACGCGAAAGTTTTTCTAGAATTGTTCGATATATGCACGATTGCCTTCAGCTCCAATAGACTTATTTGACACTATAAAGCAATTATGAAGATTAAGTTAGCTCATGGTCTGTTTTACGAATAGATGTGTCGGTTTACGCTACACCCTAATTTTAAATTAAAAATCATATTATGAAAAAACTAAAAGAAAAAATAATATAAATAAAACTTATTTCGGAAACTACAAGTATTTAAAATGACGTAATATTATCAATAATATAGTCACTATTATTTAACCTCACAATTTGCAAAAGAAAATCGTAAGAATTTTATTTTCGCATTTGTAGAATTCGTTTTTAGTTGATTTAATATAGAAACAAGCCATAAACCTACGAATTATGAGTTTGTACTTCTTTAATTAGCTAAACAGAGATCATGATTTTATTAGTATTAATAAAGTGTAATAGTTAGTTTCCAAAAAATAAAGGGGTGTCACTTTAGGAGACCTATGTCAGTATCGGCGACTTTCCTCTATTATTCTCCGATTAGTTTTGAGACAAGTATTTTATCACTATTTAAACATACTTTAATTAACGAGAAATTAATGAAGTACGACACCGAATGCGTGAAATTTGACAAATCTAGCTTAAAACTACGCCAATAATAATCTACAATAGACGAATTGTGCTCCACTTCTGCGATATCCTGACGTGTATATGCACAAGTATCTCCCTTTATTTCCCTTCGCCGCGCATCTGATGCTCTCCGTTGTTCCGCCGCCTTTTCTACGAGCTCGACTATTTCCATGGACTCGGAATCGCGTCGGAAACGTACCTGTTGAACCAACCACCGACTTCGATGAAATAATGACGAGTGGCTTATGCGCCGTCTGCAGCCACCGTCGCGCCAGCGGGAGCATAGGGCAGGATGCAGCCGTGCTGCGTTGCGCAATGTGCCATGCCATGCCATCCTTCCCGTCTCACCTCTCTATCCTCCCACCAGCATCCAGGCGAGGTATTCTCTGTCGGTGCGGAATTGCATCGTCCTCTCTGCATCCTTCATCCTGAACACATCCTGCAGGATGAACGCGGCTGTGGTTTCGAGGAGGCGAAACGCTTCGCTCGGGATAAAAGGATTTGTTTTACTGCTATGGGGCGCCGAGCGCGGAACGAGGACAGGGAGGGGGGGAGGGGAGGGGTGGGGAGGGGAACGAGATTTGAATAGCGTTGTCGTCGTGTCGTCGCACAACGGGCGGATCGCTAAATTGTCGGAATCGCGCGGCCGATAATTTGCGCCGCCTTCACCATCGGCGGGTTTTTAGCCGGGATTGCTCGCGAAATTCCCGGTCGCTCGATCTTACCTTTCAATATATTTCTAGGAAATTCCGAGCTCGCGTTTAAGTACGTTTGTAAATGTTGATATTTTCAGTGAATATGAAGCGGGTATAAAGAAAATGAAGTTAAATTAGTTTATTTCGAAATGCGTGTATTGATACTTTGAGATTAGAACAATATTACGTGAAGCTTTAGAATTTACCTTGTGTGATTAAACAAAATATTTTCGTAATAGCAGAATTAATTTCATATTTATTTCAGATAGAAGGAACGAATAATAATTTCTTTAGTTCTTCGGTGCTTCGTTTGTATACAAATGAGTTTCATATTCATTCTTCGTTCGTTTTATTTTTTTCTTTGTTCCTTCTGGAACAAGTGAGAAAATTACGAACACAGATTTCAGAAACTAAAGGTTCGTTTTCCCGTGTGTCCTGGGAATGGTAATATCTACTCCATTTATATCCCACGCGACAAGATTTCTAATTACGTGAATCTAATCCACTCACGACTATTTCCCCAGTAAGAATTGATAACTTCTTCCCTCTCTCTCACCTCCTTTCGATTACCATAATCAACATTCTACGCTAATGAAACTTTATAAAATAAATTAAATCATAATTTGTCGATCTGTTTTAATTAATCGTAATTATTTTAAGAAATTTATTAATTTCAATATCGAGATCGAAAATATTGTGAAAGATTTAATAGAGAAAAGGTTATTAATTTGCGAAATAAAAATTTTTGAAAGATTTCAGAATTTTCAATGGCACATGATTTTTTTATACCTGATGAATGGCAAATTAATCAGGTTTCATGCCTTTATTATTATATTTTAAATCTGTATTATAATATTTATGACCATATTAAGTATACATGATATACATGTGTATACAAATCCAGAGCTTGGGAAAAATTGAAATAAATTCTGTAAAAATATTTATTTAAAGGATGGATTTATGAAAAATACTATTTGAAATAAATATTTTCCGTAGTAAATGTAAAAATACTATTTGAAATAAGTATTTTGCGTAATAAATATATAAAAAAGGAATTTAATATTAACATTTACCTGAAATATTTACTTGAAATAAAATACTTGGCATTTCGATATTTCATGGTAAAACAAAATGCACTTCTATTTTCTACATTCTATTTACTATTTTCTATTTTTTTTGTTAAGAAATAGAAAATGAAAATATTCTTTTATCAGGAAATATTGAAATGTCAAATAAATATTCTATTTTAAATAAATATTAATGTAAATGGTAAATACTATTTGTTTTTTTTATATTTACGCAGAATATTTATTTCAAATAGTATTTCTAGAAACACATTCTTTAAGTAAATATTTTTTTAATCTATTTTAGTTCTTTTCCTGCATTGAAAATACATATTTATTATTGTTTTCTATTTTAACTATTTTCTCAAGCACAGTACAAATCTTTGAAGAAATTTCAATAATTTATCGTTTCCAAAACGAATGTCCTTCGATATCCTCTAGCGCGCCAGCGAATGCTTCTTGCACGAGAGAATAAAATTCCTTTCGGATGTTCTGGCTTCTCACGATTGGCAATAATACCTCGAGCGAGTTCCATCCTACGATGATCTCATGTGCGTGTCTCGGAGCATCGCTTTCATACCGTTTCGAGAATGTAACGATTCGTAGAAATGCGTTATTACCACATTTGTGATTCGTCATCTGAGCAGTTATATGACGATGAAGGAAGTCGTATAGGATTAAGAATGGAACGTCAAAACCTATAAATTTTATTACACCTATTCCATTTTATTTGAATAATTTTCGTTTCAATGCTATCTTGTTTAAATGTTTCTTTCTTTCTTTTTCTCTTTCTCTCTCTAACTTATTTATTCTTTAATAATCGTGTCGTAAACTATTTTTTACGATAAAGATGTTGAGAACGAAATGACAACCAAAATTTGTGGGATGGAAATGGAATGGAATTTTAGCTCCAGAGACATTTTCGACGAAAAGTTAATTCTTATTAGAAATTTATGGACAGTTTTGTATAGGAGATCCATTTTGTGATGAAAATTCCACTTCTACATTTTGGACTTCATAATACGACAAGACATTAATCTTTTAAAATGTCTAAAATTATCGACGTTTTGCATGAATTCAGGTCGATAATGAAAGGGTTAATAATCCGACAAGCTGATTTCATGTTTCAGCCAGAATCGTAACGACCCGACCGGTGATCATGCCGCGCGTTTCACGGCGTGGTTTGAATTTCGACTTGAATGCGAGCCAATATGGGGTACATAACTCTGTGCCGACCATTAGTTTCGCTTTTACGAGGCAAATGAACCATGCCCGCGCTCGTAAGATCGTGAAGTTTACATTTTTAACGACGGAACACGTTCGCCCCCGGTGTGCGTCGTGAATTTGTTTCGCGGTGGGCGAACGAGTGAGCGAGCGAAACCGCAACGATCGATTCTCCGTGCTTAGAAGGGCGCTTTCTTTTGCGAAAGATAGATTTAATCCTAGGAAGAGTCTGATTTACAGCATAACATTCTTAGGGTAGGTCTAGCGATCTGTGTTACCAATCATTAAAAATATATTTTTCTTTTAAACTTAAATTTAGATTAATATATCAATAAAAATGCACATATTCGTACTGTAACTATACTCTTTATGCATTTCCAATGTAGCCTTTCATACTTCAAATATTTGTCCTTTGAAAGGAAATCTTCACTAAAATTTTCTTTGGTCAATAATTGTAGATTTATATCGGTCAAATATAATTTTTTTATAATTTTCCTATAAAGCCAATGATTTACTTGATACTTTTATTAATATTTGAGATAAATATCTATTAAACTCGTACGATAAAAGAGTTTAGGTATTTATTATATTTATAACGAAAATAGAAAATTGTTGTACAATAAAAATTACAAAATAATTCTGTAAAGGTATAAGCAAGAATTATATCGAATAGTCTCATGGAAGATCTAAATATAAGCCAGACGGTTTGATTCGTGTTAGTAACACAGATAACTTTTGGTAATAAAGGGCAATGTTACAAGGGCATTGTGCCATGTTACAATCGCTTCTGGGCTCCTCTATAATATCGATATATCGGAATCCCGATGAGACTTTGGTATTGTCGACTGCAACAGCGCGGTTAGAGGTATTTCCTATCGACAAGGGAAGGACTTTAACTAGTTAAAGCCACTTTCAGTAAGGGTCGCATTGCCGTAACCTCTTTACGGAATTACGACCCTTATGGAAAATTCCGAAGGAATTCGTCGGCGACGAACGGAAACTCGTTAAATTAATTTGCTCCAAGAACGCGATACCGTCACCGACGTAATTATAAAATTACGAGACTTGCGGCAAATTGATTTATATGCATCTTATCAGTTGTGTCTGATTAAATACATGACTAAATATGTTTACAATAACGATCACTAATTCCTGCAATTTTGATTTTATTTCAGAGCGATCGGCAGAGAAGTGGACAGCAAAAAACACACGTAGTAAGACTTTTTATAAATATCTTTATGAATTCTATCCAGCCAAACGGCACGTTTGTGAACCAAAAATTAAAGTTTTTCTAAATTAAATTCTAAATTAAATTGAAATATTATTTAAGCTTTAAAATTCAGCTCACATTGATAAGTAACTTTTCGTTACTTATTATGTATTTACATTGTGATCTTATAACATTTTGTTTATTTCACGTATTTTTAACAAACGTTTCGTTATATACACTAATTAACAAAATATTACCACAGCCTCAGTGATCGAATTGGTTGAGACACGGAAAGTTCGAATTCTGGCTGAGGTGATATTTTTTGCAATATTATTGACAGCTTTTTAAAATACTTACTAGCATTAAATTATTCACAGCTTTTTAGGATGCTTATTAGCATCACTATAATTAAATTGCTTGACATTAAACCTAAAGGTATTACTATCGCAGTTTGATTTAAGATCGCTTTTAAAGATTGAAAATAATTTTGAGCGAGAGAGAGAGGGAGGGGGTGGGGTAGAACTAGGTACGTATATAAATTCATACCACGAAATATTATTTAAGCATTAAGATACAGTTCAGACCGAAAAGACCTTTTTTTCCTTCTTTGAAATTTTTCTATTAACCCGGATAAAAACAAGGAGCAAAAGAAATCCGACAGTGTCCTTTGACATCGCTTACAAAAGTACAAACATACTGACTTTGGACACCAGTTCATACCAATCACAAAATCAATATCTCACTAAATTGACGTAACATTGTTTGCCGTTGCTCCACTGTATCGCAATTGTATGTGTACAGCAAACGTTGACGTAGATGGTCACTAAAGTTCAAAGTAATTTCAGGTCGCGCGGCAAAACATTTAGCACAGATTCCTTAGCATCCATTGACGATCTCGAAACACGTCCGCGGCATTGTTTGAGTTTCGATTTGAACGCAGTCCAATATGTACCGTGTGGTACATAGTTGTCTATATTAGCTTCTCATTTGCCTGGTATACGCGACGTTACTGAGAAAGCAGCCAATTAAATTAACTAATAATATGCGTCGTATAAACACCTTACATCACGCACCGTTCGATCGATTATCAATTACTTGACAGTGAAACGTCATTGGACTATCAAGTATCGAGAATTATTGTATAAAAATATGATTTATTTAAATATTATTTAAAAAATTATAATTAATTATGAATATTGTGTGATTATGACCCGTGTAAAAATCTTTTCGAGATATCTGTATAATCAGATATCAATCGGAAAAGTCGACTTTTAATTGAAAATCCAAATCATTCTCTTTTCGTCATGCGTATAACTTTTTAAAGTTACGATTCACTACTGCAATTTCTACTTTACTCCACTGCGCTCGTCAGGCCACATGTTAGAAAGTAGTATTCTCGTTTTAAATCTGATTGCGTGGAACATACAGGTAGGATGAGCCAGATTACACCGTAATGTAAGAGAACCGAGTTATTGCTCCCGATTTTATATAGCGTAGAATTTTCAGATAAAATGAGAAAGCAATAGGACGCATTAGGGGGTTAACGGCGAAACGGTAACATTTACCGAGTCTCTCCGGGTACGCGTGCTTCGCGACATCGTCGTTCGAGTCTCGACTTGAACCCGAGCCAATCTGCGGACCGCTGTTTTGCCCTTCAGAGCGCGACGAATCGCATCGTAAGGACAATCGTTATGGCGATTCACGATAAGATCCTTATTCCACGGCTCACCGCTGCCACCGTTGCTGCCAAGAGAGAGAGAGAGAGAGAGAGAAAGAGAGGGACGAAACCGCTTTCTTAAATATTATTCGTCCCGAAACGTTCTATTATTCCACGCGAGACAGAAGCGGCCGGCAGGAATTTCGATCCTGCCACACCAGAGAATTTTCACCGAATACATGGGAACAGCGGCGACTTCAAGCCTCTATTTCTTTCTCTCTCTCTCTCTCTCTCTTTTCTCTTTTATCCCTCTTCTTTTTCGCCAGGACGAATACGTCCCTATCGACGCGAATCGAATCGGCAGAATTATGTTGTTGCGTCGGCAAAACGAGGTATCTCGTTCCTCGCCTTCGACGGGCGCTCTAGTGTTTTATGTAAAGATCGAACAATTTTATTCCACGTCCTCGAGTACATACACTCTTCTTTTCTCTCCACATGTTTTCTTTTTTCTCCGTCTCTCTCCCTATCTCTTTTTCTCTCGCCATCTCTCTTCCCTTCTCCTTTAGGGATCTCTCCTACCGTTGGTGCCATAAATTTCATCCGCGCTACCCCCCCTTGTGCTTTGCACTGTTACTCGCCCATATATTCCGATATCCTAGAACTCAACCTTGTTCCCGCAACCCATTTCGAAGCACTCCCGCGGTTACTTTGGCTCACCCACCTTATACGTATATCGCGAATTCCGATATCGCGACCGCATCGTGCATCTATAGGTACATTTGGCAACTGTATCTTCGTGTGTGTCACATAGAACAGATAGGGCTTTCAGTTTCATCACCGTTTTGAACACCCGAGACGGGAGCACGGTTATTTTATTCATTTAAATTGCATTAACACCTCTGATTTGTAACATGTGTTCAACTGCAATTTAATCAATTATCGTATAATCTTCAACAAATTTTATTGATAGATCGAAATAGTCAACATCTACGAATTAATTTATAAGAAATCTTATCATAAAGTATATAATATTTGAAATTATATTTTAATATTTATTGTAATATTTATTGTAAATGTGTAAATTAATTTAATATACTTTATATATAAATTAATTATAATACATTGTAATAGATTTTATATAATACATTATATATAATAGATTTTATATACATATAATTAATATTTAATATATGAATTTATTATGCCTTATGTTTATAAACATCGAGTTCATTTATTAAAATTTATTAAAAGTATTTACCAGTTAGATATACAGGTTTTAAACTTTACAACAATGAGAAAGCACAAGTGGCGTACTTGATATTCGTGCTATTTTTTGCTGGAGCACAAGAAAAGGTATGATGTATGAAATAGACGTCACATTAAAGATGATCTATTATGAAACGCTAGAGTCCGATGTTATAAAAATCCATCGTCCATCTACCGACCAGACTTTTTAATACATCCTTTTTTTCTTTGAAATCTCGCGTTTCTCTTGTTTCGTTTTTACGTGCAACATCAACAACGATGTGTCGTCCTTCGCTTTTAATCCACCCGGGGAAGTCGATTCTCTCGTGCATCTCCCCTAGAACGATTTTCATTCTATTTGCTTGGCTGCTGTTTAACGGCCATGCGCTGCTAAACCACCGCAATACGATGGATGCGCCAAGGAAACCGTATTTTTCTCGTCTTTGATTTTTCTAAAAAACGAACTCCATTTTATTTGTACAGTTACCATCGTATTCCGTACGAATCTCTTTTCTACCTCGCCGGACATTCCGATATCCCCAGTGCTTAACCTTGTTGCCCAAACCCATTTCGGAGCTTTCTTTGGTAGTCTTTCGTTTTTCTTTATTTATTTAATACAAAATCCCATGACGTATTGGTTTAGTGGATTTTCAAATCGTAAATTTAAATTTTTCAAAGCATGTCACATTTAAATAATATCATGTTTGTTTTTATTTTTTCGGGGATATATATAATTACGATCAATGTCCTTTTTTATTTTATTTACGACCTATGTTTCAAGTATTGAATTTATTTTTTATGTCCGTACATCCTTATTGATTAATTTCAATTATTTGTGTTACGTATATAGTATGTCTAAATTCACATACTCTGCATATTTTATAAAGACAACCTTTTTTTAGATGCGATAAAGGAGGATGTTAAAAAAGAGTAAGTAAAAGAAATATTCAAATAATATAAACTAAAAAAACTTCCAGTACTCTAACATATTAAACTAATAGTGGGTATGAGAATCAGGCGCAGATTAAACTTTTTTTTTTAATAATAGTCATATTTATTCAGTAAGTCAATTATTTAATAGTTTACAACATTGAAATTTGGATATCATGTTTGTGCTCAATTTTCGAGGTGTCATCCTCAAACGCTACGAATATTTAAAAAAAATTTCATCATATCCAGGAGGTGAAAATCTACACGTAAAAACACTATCTCTTTTACTTATACCTTTTTATGGAAAATAATCGTTTTATTCTTTTTTAACATATTCCTTTCTTTTCTCCTAATTTGTATGTGTGATTCAATATTCGATATGGTGATTTTTAACTTTCTTGCCAACGATCCGCCTTTTCAGCGAGACGGATCTATTCGACCCGACGATTTCCGTAATCCGTAATCCACTCGATTCTCGCTTGTCGGCGGTGAAATTTTAATACCAAATCGATCTCACCGCCACGGCTTTATCGCCTGGGCGTGATATCGATTTCGACCGTCGCGACAATTACGATTGACGTTTCGATACGTGATCGAGGAGCGGCCCGATCGGATTCCTCGCCTCGACGTTGCTTTCAACAACAATGGGGGCTTCACCTAGCACAACCCGTTCTCCTCACGAGTTACCGTTCAGCGTCGAGTTCCATCATCACGAGAGACACACTTTCTTGCCAATAGTGTAACCCCACAAGTCTCGAGAGAATCTTAGCATCGAAAGGAAAAAAGAGAGAAACGAGACAGAAAGAGATAGAAAAAAAAATAAGGAAAGAAAGTCAAGAGGAAGAGAAGAATAAATTTGTTTATTATTCTGAGACACATACAAGTCCCATGAAAACAAAGAGCGTAGAAACCAAGCTGAACGATACGAAGCAGTGAACGATAAGAAATGGTAAAAATCGGAAAAGCAATCGACAGAAGCATAGAATAAATATGGAGGCCGATATGTCGGTGTAAAAATATTTGTTTTATTTCGGAATTACTATGTAAGATTGAGAATATCTGTATAGACAAAGCGTTTACACAATGATGAAGCAAAATTACATGCTTTCGCGACTGCGTAAAAATAACTTGAATAATTCATTTTCGAAAGAACTCGATGGGAAACAATGGGATAGAAGAACAGTGAATCGAAGCGAAAGATGAAATAATCGAAATTGTGGTCGTTCGAAATAACGGACGAAGGGCTCTCGTCAGCCTCTCCTGCTGCTACAGAAGGTACGCTGTAAAAGCGTGAATATTACGTCACTGTCTCTCGCATTCGCGTGCTTAAATATTCGGGCCGCGTCATAAATTTCGCCCCGCTGTCGTATATGCCCTATACGCCGTTTTGTTATTTTGCCATGAATTCCGATATCCCGAAACTTAACCTTGTTCCCGGCAACCCATTTCGCAGTTCTCTCGCTTGTTCCGGTCCGGCTTTCCCGACACACCGACGCAGGCTCGTACACGTTACGCTTCCTCGAGAGAAATACGATCTGATCTGACGTTCACGTCGATGCTCTCCCTGTCTCGTTGTAATTCGATAACGTACATCTGTTCGGAAGAATTCGGCACGAAAATCCGGGATTCGTTCAAGCCGACGAATGAATGCCAAATCCAGAATCGTCAACGTCCGTAAAACCAGTTAACAAACCAGTGTACATTGATTCGTTGAGTAACACGAATCTTCACGCGTAATTTTAATCGTATAACTTTACATGAACGTTAAGTTTTGTAAAATAATAATTGAAACGAGGAAGAATAGAATATGGTTGAATTGTGTTGAGACTCAAGAATTAAAGAGTATTAATAAAGTTTGATTAAACGAAAAGACATGAAAATTAACCTTATTAGTCTAATATAAAGTTAACATTTTGAAGGTTTTGACTGTTATATGAATTTTTGCACGTTATTATTTTGTGCCTAAGTTTTATAAAATAAGTGTAAATGATACATGACTAAAAATTTAATATTTTTCAAAATATTTGTGGATGTTTGATGTACGTAAAAGATACGCGTAGCGTGGGGATAATAAATACCATTTCTCTGCGCCGCATCCATAAATGCAAATACATACACACATATTTATCATCCTCATGAATTTGCAAAATGTTTTTATAATATAATTTTAAGTACAATTTTCATATTAAAATAGATTTTTAAATAAAATATGCTTTTTTAAATAAAAATCTTGACTAAATTAATAGATCTTTTTAGAATTCACAATAAAAGCAATGCAAAGTGTTCTTGATTTATATGCAAATGGCATTAAGTAGAAAATATGTGTACATTCAAATTGATACATACAGCGTTATGGGCCCATATAGATTTATGTCCAATTGGATACACATGGCAGTCAAAGTGTTAACCTAATGCGAGCTCAAAGCAAAGATGATTTTGAGCATTGATTTTCGGTACAGAATTTAGTAACTGATAAGTGGACTTATCGTAATAATAGCATGAGGAAAGGGGAGAGAGAGAGAGAGAGAGAGAGAGAGAGAGAGGAGGAGGAGGAGGAGAAGAAACGAGGATTAATGTGCTTCTTAGCAATAATATGTCACCTTCTTATCTATCATAAACGTACGTTAAATAAACGTCAGAGAATCAGGAAATGCATATCGATTATTCAGCACCGGTTATTGACAGATCTGTCAATAATATTCTTGCAATCGTAATATTAATAGTTGACAGTGGGCAAAATAAGTATAAAAGATTTGCTACCACGATCGAGGAACCGCAATCGGACTATATAAATAATTAATGAACCGTATCGGGTGATGAATGGTATTTACCGATAGAATCGTCAAAACTGCGAATAGGTACTGCTTTCTGGAGTATATGTATGCATATATCATTGCGTCGGCGATCGGGTTCGTGCATGTTTCAATCAAATTTTCGATGAACTTCGACGAATGTTGAATTCTTGACAGTACGGATGAACTGAACTTTACTCTTCCGGAAAAATCGGAAACACGCGGACGCTTTCTCCGGATTTTGTCGTGCACTGAGCGATTTTTCCTCTCGGTATATATCCCTTCAGTCGTGCCGTTTGTACCATAAATCCCATTTGGTTGCGAACATACCACCCTGTTGCTTTTTCCTTGAAATCCTCTATAAACATCCCGCGCGATATCCTCGAACTTAACCCCGTTTCCGCCTGTCCCTCGTTTATTTCAGTTTGACTTTCCGTACACGCCGAATCCCATGACATTCGGTCCCAGGAGAACGTAACCCGTTTGTAGGTCTCCGGTACGCGCGGGTCATTGGCGACTCGATCGTTTTACGGCTGGCAGAAATTATTGAAAAACGATCCAGTTTCTTCCTCTCCCACCATTCCGTTTTCCTATTGCTCTGTGAATAATGTACGCGACAAATTTTCTCGATGGCAAGTTGGCGAACAAATTCTGCGGCAAGTTCTTATAGGCGCATTTCTACGAAATCCGTTTAACGAAGAATAAGTGTAAATTATTTAGTTAAATGTACATTACCTGAATACAGTTTTAAAAAAATTTAGCATAAAGAAAAATACATTTGTGAGACGATATCAGCATAGATCAATTTCATTCTATTATTATCATGTGAATTCTAATATAAGAGTAATATGATATAAAAGAAAAGGATTTTCAGTTATAGAGACACGTTAGCATAAAATATGAGTGTAGATTTAACATTATGGATTTAAAAATCCACACTGTGTTAACGTTCATATATAACATTATGAATTTTAAATTCACGCCATGTTGGTATTGATGTAAACATCAATAGAGTGGAAAGTATATAAACACCGCATGGTGTTAATATTTTTATTTTTTAGTGTTGAGTAATTTTGGTAAATTATGTACATTGAAAGTAAGAATGTATTGTAATATATATATTTTACAAAATTTTAAAGTTTTTTCGTCGTTGCAGAAATCAATGAAATAGAACATAATAACAGGGTCGCCTATTTGCGCGGATATAATGAAATAATCCGAGATCCAAGCGGTCCGCGACTTCGATCAATTGTTGTTGATATGCCATCATCGTAAACCGCATTCCCTTATCGTATCACTGTGCATCGGGATACATCACTACGGATACAAACTATTAAATTACAACGGGCGTCGGTCGCGTCGGTGCGCACGAACGTCAGTCCGGATATATTCCTTGCCGAAAAGGACGCGCTAAGGAAGTTATCGTGTTGCGTAAGCCGCCTGCAATTCCGTATCTCGTACGTGTCCTCGGCGTTCCGGAACACAGACTGCCATCCGGCGTTTCTGTAATCAACGACGATGCTCTCCCGCTTATCTCCGCGCGAGTCGTGCCACCGTCGCAACGTTGCGACGACTTTGCGTGATCTCGGGCAAAGGGTCGCTCGAAAGAGAAATGGAGAGATAGTAGAGAGAGAGAGAGAGAGAGAGAGAGAGAAGGAAAAAGAGACAGAGAAAAACATCCCTCTCAGTGACATTGCGAGAAGGGATTACTAGAGTATTAGCAGTTAAATGTTCCGTTAAAGAGAAGGCTAAACGCGAGTTTTCTTCGCGTCGCGCAGGTGGAATTATTCACGATTCTACGGCGGTTCACAAACTGACGACGATTTAAAACACTCGGGCGTCGTGTTTTCAAAATCAAGATCTGTATTCATATGTCACACTTTTAGCTCAGTACGCGGCCATATATATCATTCCCAGCTCGTGTACCATATTAAATAAAAGTCTGGATCTGACGACTGTATTTAGTGCGACGTGCGGAAAGTATGACCTTTCGCTTTAAATTTAGCTCGGAAGAGTCTTAAATCATTCGTTGAATAATACGGAAGAGACATTAAAAATTGATCGTTCTATTATCGACGTTCTTAGAACAGTAAGCTCACATTTCTCCAATGCAGGAGCGGTCCTTATCATAAATAAAATTTTCATTTTTTTACGTCGGAAAAGAGATTGTTCTCATTACAGTTTATCGATACTTTTTCGATACATCCCGCAAACTTGAAGCTTTATCTTAATAGAATATGTCCAATATATCCAATACGACTATCTTAATAAGCCAGATCGCAACTCAGCGAGAATCATCATTCGCTCGCGATGTACAACCATTGCACCCTGAAATTGCGTAACCTCGTTTCCTTCCTATCTCGTAGGCAAGCAGGTATCGAAACTTTTCTATTTATCCTAGGCGAATCCACGGCGGCGAACTCTTTCCCGTGAGTTCGGCCGATCCCGGATATATACCGTATATCGGAAAGACCGTGTTTCGCCACATCCAAAGTAATCTAATCTTGCGCTCTTCGAAAGATCCACCTTTTTTCATTTTTTTTTTCTTTTTGTTATTCGTGATTATAATTTTTTTCTCGTTGATACGACATGGTCTTTTCGCGAATTCCGAATTCGGCATGAAGGTGGACCGACAACAGTAATGTAACGTAACAATACAATAATGGAGGTCACCGGGCATGTACCCCAGAACCTTATTGCATCCAAGAGCAAGAGAACAAGAGAACGAGAGAGAGAGAGAGAGAGAGCTGCTCTTTTATTGTATATATCCCAAGCCCGCACCAGTATTCTGGAACTTGCGCTACGGCGAGAGCTCGTTTCCCGTAACCCGCGTCGAATCTCGCTCGTTTATTCCGGTTCGACTTCGCTATACGTAGTATAGCAACACGCCCGCTCTGGGGAATTGCAGATCGCAGGACTCTCAAAGTCCGCTCGCCTCGTTCACGGTAACCCAATAATGTACCCTTAGTTTACAAACGACAGCGACGAGCGAATACAACATTGATCCGATAATTAATTCTTTCGACCGGAATTCATCGCGTATGCTGGTCGTTTGTGAGAAATCTAGGTATGCAAAGTTGAGACTCAATCTGCAGGGAACATGCGTCTCCATTTCTTAAACGATTGCAAAATTAATCCTTAATCATTTTCTATTTACGAAAGAATTTATAAAACGATATAGAAGTAACTATAATAATTATGATAGCGAGAAGAGAAAAATACTTGAATATTGTTCAGTGATATCAATCTAATATATCAATGGAGCATAATGACTACTCATTTAACAATCGTCATAAAATTATAATGGAACCGTGATTGCTAATTCATTGGAAATATTGCAGTGTCATATTTAATTCACTCATACATAGTGTCACAATCACTGTGATTGATTCTACATTATGAGAAATATACTTCAGTCAGTTTTATTTATCGATCCAATTGTAATCTCTTCAATATAGTTATTATATATCAATTATATGAACGTTTCACGGAATAAAACGTTGTGTCTAGTTATAGACGCACTACATATTCGTGTACAGAAAATTGACTTTTGTTATTATCTTGTCATTTCTCCTCTGGAAATTTAATCTTTTATACGGAAATTTGATAAACGAAGTCCATTCATATGGCGAATTCTTACTGCGTCTTGGGAGTCGGCGGAAATAAAGAATACATCGCGCGTATAAATTTTTCACACTATCTGTTCATTGATACGTGATCCTTTTATGAAGCGCCGAATCGACTTCGAAACCAACCGCGTTCGCAGATCGAGCTGCGGTAACGAAGGTTTTTAGAAACGAGATCCAATAACCGGTGCGGAGTTTTACTCGCGCGCGTGGCTGTGGGCGCGTAATTTGCGCGATTTACGAGCGTATCGAGCGTGGAAATCAAAATTGCAGCTCGTGCGATGGGAATGTGAAGCTCTCAAGAAACCGGTCGAAGGAAACCTATGAAGCGTCACGCCGCAAATTCAAAGTCTCAGAAAAATTTCCGCTTTATTGGAATTTAACATTTCTGACAGACTGTAACTTGGCAATTTCCTGTAAAATGCATGCCTCTAGATTTTCCAAATTTGCTTATTTGCATATCTCCTTTATAACTTATCACGCATAATTATTTATTATTTTAGAATTCATTTTTTGTCTACGAAAAGGGCATTAAAAGTAAATTAAAAGATCGGCGATATTTGTCAAATTTATGAGAATAAAATGTTTGTTTCCTTCACATTATAAGTGAGAGTTAAATTGATAAAAATAAATCAAATAAGAGATAAATCCTTTTTTTTATCAAAGCAGATCTTGGTACTTAATAATGCTAATATGCAAATTTTTCAATATTATATAACTGAAAAATATATTTGCCAATTTACATACGAAATTATTGAGCACCAAATCGTTTTAGTCTCACATCCAGATTTTCACCAAAAAAATTTAGGATTATTAAGATTTTGATGAACAATGGCTATCCATTACATTTTATTTTTAAGACAATGAGTGAGAGAATTAAGTGCCTTATTAATAAAAAAACCTCCAAACAAATTAACGATAATAAAGGAATAGATAATAAAGTTACGAAACCACGTATAAGGTGGCTCACTATTCCGTTAAAGGTATTTCCGAAAAATTTAAGCATGTGTTTAATAACACACAACAAAAAATTACATATACCAGTATTGACAAATTAATCGGTTCGTCAAAATGCATAAAGATTCTACCAAAGTCAGATAAGCTGAACATTGTTTAAAAAATCGAGTGCAAGGATTGTGATGCATCCTATGTGGGATAAACCAGTAGGAAATTAAAAACGAGAATAAAAGAACACTACAACCACATAAGAAAAAAAATTACTACATCACAGAACATAGGATGCATTACAACCATGAATTCGATTGAGATAATATTAGAATTATGGATGTAGAAAAATATTACAACAAACGATTGATATTGGAAATGCTGCATATAAAGAATTAAAAGAATAGCTTAAACTTGAAAATGGATACAGAGGGCTTACATCATGTTTACAATGACTTGGTTAATTATTTATGAATTTAGGTACGCCTGTTTCATCGCCCGTCACGTTTGACTTACACGTAGTTAGATCCGTTGTAATTATTTTAACGAACTCAATTATAGTTTTAATGTGTGATGATAAAGAATTCCTGTAATTTTACGTTTGAACAAATTTGCTACAGTAATGGAGGTGAGTTTTTTATTTTCGCTCTGAGTAAATAGAGGGTGCATTAACTGACTGTCGGGATTGTTTCAACCATTACTTTCTTTAACTCATACTCGATTACAGTTGAAGAATTTTACAATCCTTCCCATCCGGTCAAGGAACTTGAGTGCAACAAGAATTGTTTTCATGTCTTCATACCTGCATCACTGTAGCAAGTTGGAACAAGAATAGGAAAATAAATTATTTATGGCGAATTCGATTGGAAGAACTAGTACGCACTCTGGTGCATATTAAAGCCGTTGTACACTGATTTAATTTGAGTATAAAAGTAAAATGCAAATATTTCGAATTATAAAATACATATTTTACCTAATAGTACAATAAAAAAAATGTATTTGAGTATTTCAGGATTTAATCGATTTCTATATTTACATATAAATATATATTTACGTTATTTTGTGTACGACGGCTTTAATGTATACCAGTGCGCACTGAGTGCGCCCAATCGAATTCGCTAACAGATTAATACAGTAAATAAAACAAGTAACCAAACTCTCGAGAATGTCAAAAAACAAAAAAACAAATAAGAGCTAATGAAAGTTTTTTGCGCGGTTGTTAGTGCGAAAATAAAAATGGTTTATTGTCGAAAAATATAGTATAAATTAGTTACGCATAAGCGTTTCGGTCTGCTTCCGGGCCATCATCAGTATGTCTGAACGTATATTGTAAAAATCTCACTTCTTCATGGCAAGACGGTAGAGTGACAACTCAATCTTCTTATTCAATTGGCAATGGTTGACAATTCCAGTGACAACAAATAACAAATAAAAATCTGTGTAGATATCGAAAACGTTACCAATTATTTTTTTATAAAGAAAAATTAATGCACTCACCCATATAGACATGAAAGACATGAACATAAAAAATCAATCAAAGTCGAGAAACAAAAAATCCGCAAATTATTCATATTTAGCGCTGTAAAATCACTACCACCGTTCCGAATATTGTGGCGGTCAACATTCAAATGAGTCAAAGATAATGCACAGTGTATAAACTAATAAGTGAAAACGGACGGTATTACCAACATATGTCAGACTGTTACTTAAATGATAAAAAACGGCGCGCAGTTTAAATCAGTGTAAAGTATTGAGAATCGAGATCTATTGAGATGTATAATCGAGAACCGCCTTCTATTGTTACGCTGAAGTTGACTTGAACTTGAGCCGAAACGTTCGTGTATATATAAGCATTGACTAAGTCTATTAAATAATTTAAATTTATATCTGGAGACACGGTAGTGTCTCGGTGCTAAGCATGGCGTGAGTAATTTAAACTGCGCACTATTTTCCGCGCTGACTCCTAAAGCTCCTTTATTAAACTTTTATTTTGATTTCGAGAAGTCTGTTAATTGTTTGAAGATTATTTAATTTTTGACACATCATTGTTGAATTCCTGCATCGATGTTTTTTCATGCATTTATTCTTCTCGATTGCATCGGTTGAGTTGAGTTCACTTTCTGTTTCTTTAAAATTTAATAAATTATTGTTCTTCCTTTTTACTATCCGGTGTTCATTCAGTCTAAGAACTAGTAGACACTTCTCAAACAAGGACTTGGAGAGACGTTAATCATTGCATTTGAAAAATTTATTTCTGATTCGAGCATAAGTGATTTAACGATTTCTTTTTTAGTATGACTTCGCTGAGAATTAGCTGAAATATCCGATCGATTTTTGCGTTCACATATATAATAAGTTTTGTATGTACATTATATTTTTAATCATAGTAATAATTCATTGTTTGAATTTTGAGACTCTATTAATTAGTAGATTTTATTATTGATAAAATCTCAATTAGAACCTTCGCACTTTATTTTGGTATAACTTTTAAAAGGTCAGATAGACTTCTTTTAATATTAATATTTAATTTACAGTTCTTATTTAAAACCGGGAAATTCTATAATAAGTAAACAGATGTTCGTTAATCGAAGTTAGATTCTGCAAGACATAAAAGTGATAATAAAACTCGTGACCCCTAATGGACATTGAGGCACACGAAGCTTTTGATTTAATGATCCCATCAATCGCGAACGAATCGGAAAAAGCAATGTTCGGTCGCGCTCAGTTCCGGTCTGATTCCTACCGGAAGTAAAGACCGCTAAGCGCCGTTCTCCAAAAATTATGTGTCTAGGTATTACGACCTGAGCATTATAGTCGAACGACGACTTACTGCGAAACCGAAAAATATGGTCTGCTCGTTTTCTCTCTCGGTTCGTTGTGTCGAGCTGTGTAACTTTAAAACGCATGGTCTATAAACTAAATTTTTACATTTGGCAATATCCAATCTATATAATACGAATATAACTTTTCTACTGGTCAATTTATAATAGTAAAGATATTGTGCAGTGTAACACATTGCATTAATTTCTTATACATTTATCTTCGAAATAAAATGTAACGACTGCATGAAAAGATATGCATTGTTGAGCCAAGATAGTTCTCGTCGACGAATCTTCGAAGAGGAAAAGAGCGTTGTGAAATTTGATTTTCTCAATTCGAGCATTTCACTCTGAGCGATTGTCTGCGACCAATAAAACCGATAAGCGAACGCTCGCGGGGGTTAAAAGTAAAACTCGTTTGTGAGTCGCTACTCGCGAATGTGGTGATATATCTAATGTGCGCCGTAGCAGACGGTAGTAACGCAATAATGAACGTACTCCGGAATTTCCTGGAGACCATTCCTCCCCCGTCGCCCCCGTTCGCATCGTAAATTTCACCGCACTTTGTGCTGCGCTCTGCAATTTTACCACGGATTCCAATATCCCGCGACTAAACCTCGTTCTCGTAACCCATGCCGAATCTCCCTCGTTTATTTCGATTCAACTTACTGCAGCTTTCCCTCTTAGTCCCACCCTCGCTCGTCTGCGCACCCTGTACGTGCTCCCCGTAGCCATTTCCCCGGAGGGGGGGACGCCCGTCCGCGTCCCTCTAGGCTCTTCAAAGACTGTTTGTGGTAATTTAGTCGCGTCTTCGGATCACAAAGGCCCATCCGGTAGAAAATATTTAAATTCTAATTCGCCCCTTTTATACGCGGCACTCTCTCGCGAGTATGCCCTTACTTTAACGTGTAATAAAGCCGCGCCTAGTAACCCACGGGAAATACATTTACATGGGGAAGAAGGGGGTCAACGAGACCTACTTCCGCGCAAAGAGGCGGAGTCGCTCGCTATTTCGCGAAATGCTAAACGCGGCTTTGTCCCGTGTCGCATCTACGATCCGACGACGAGAGTATTTGTTGTATTTTTTTATGCGTTTTCTTAAAACGTTGCTCTTTATTATTCTGGAGGAAATACATTAACTTGCACCTTCTTCCACCCCCCTTTCTTCCAATACTTTTCCCCTCGATCCAACACTTATTTTCTTTCATTTGTTATATTTAAAAAATAAACCTGGCAAAAGTTACTTTTAGCATTCTATGCATACATACGCATATTTATGCAGCAATTGCGAAGTCTTATCGCCATTAGATTCTCGAGGGAGAAACTTCGATAATTTAAGTAAACGAATAATCTTATTTAAACGTGTGCTTAAGCTATAAAGCGATGGCTTACATATTTCATTTCTAAATTATGCATGAGTGCTCGTTTTATTCCTTTCTCTTGCTCTCTCTCTCTCTCTCTCTCTCTCGCGAGATGTTACGACAAGCATTGCGTTTATTTATCGAGCTTGCGCTCGCTCGAGAGCTTCCGTACGAGAAACATAATTTGGCAATGTTATCCAACCAGTATGTTTCCTTACCAAAGGAATGTAACTGCGACGTACGCACACTCTTTAACAGACGGGAAAATAGTTTCTTCCCCGTTTCGATCTGTCTAATCCGAACGCATTAGTCACGCAATGGCTACCTACAGGTTCTTCTGAGTCGTGCTCGAAGGTTTGCTTGAGGGAATTCCGTCTCCGGATCTCCCACTGAAAGTCCGCAATCCGATTTGTTTCTCGCTGTAGTGTGCATTGGCCGACAGCAACTCGTCCAGGTGTAACGAGCCGCTGGCTTCGTGACGCCAAACGATCGGCAGAAATTCCCAGGTATCTCGTATATAGTTAATGCAGACTCCCGTACTTTATTCGCATTACAAAGGCTTACCCAGATCTCCCGGAGAACCGTCCGACTCGACTGTCAAGGGATAAATCGAGCCTTAGCGTTCTGCAGCAGTCACCCACTCGCATCTAACGCGATACATTTGTCTTTATCTTCGGTCGTTATCTCGGTTGCGAGCGTATCTCCCGCAAACTATTCCCACGTGAGTAAGTAGCTCGTTACGTGCGTGTAGCTGTATATGGCGTCGTCATCTCCCCTCGCGTTTCGTCCTCTTTCGGTGGAAAAATAGAGATCTTCGAAATTGTGCGAAATTATATATCAACCCCTCGGCGAAATGATTTCTTAAAAACCTCGATCGGGATATATTCGTATTGAACGGTATCTTAAAATTTAATTACGTATAAGCTACGTAGATTTCGTATAAGCTACGCTCTTTTCTGTATATAATCAGACAAATTACATGCGCACGTAAAAGAGGTAGATTTTATGTTAAGGTATACTGTGTTAAAAATTCTACATTTTACATGAAGATATGTATGCCCTACGGACGAACGAGATTAAACCTTCGCCAAGCGAAACAGCCTCAAAATACGTACGATACAACTCCAATTATATGACGTAGATCGCGGGTAGCCTCGAGGGCCAGTAAGTAATCAGTATACACCGTTACGAATTAATGAAAGATTACTCTCGCAGGAACTGTCGGTTGTTGTTACTGTACATTCGGAAGTACTTTTACACGTTACAAACGATCCAGAGCGAGAAGCTAGGGGTATACAAACACGTTGCTGCATCATTTATCGATTTTTTGTCAGTGCTTAATAACGGCGCGATTTATATAATATTACGCGACTTCCTCGCGTCGACAAAACAGACTGACGGCGCTCACGCGAATATAAATGCAACACAGATGTAAATGTGCAATGACGTGCGCATCATTATCGCGGTACTTCTCGGGTATCAACACACGTTCGATATCCACGCGGCTCCCTAACGAGACTCCGGAGTCACGATCCAATTTCGACTTGCGATTCAAAATAGCACGTCTTCCCGTAAATATGTCGAGTAGCATGACGAACTCTCGTAGCTCAGACCCGGAAAGTGGAATATAAGAACTCGTTACGCATTCCATTCCACGACACATTTCAGTATCGCGGAGAATCAAACCTTATTCTTCCTAACTCACGTTTCCCTCGTTTATTTCAACTTACTCTGTTCTGCCTCCAGTCACCTTTCTCTATTTCTCTTTCTCCTCCACCTCCTCCACCTCCTCCTGCTACCCCCGTTTCTTTCGCCACAGCTGCTTCCGCGGGCCGCGGCGTATTTGCTCCTTCTACGTTCAAACATCACGGAGTTACCTCTCTACCCCACTTTAACCCGCGCGATGTGCAACGTCTTCGGCGATTCTTGAAGTTGAAAGAAACTACGCAAGAGATATCTACTGTTGAAAGTATTTTTTTGCTCTCTTGGAAGGTTCTGATTCTAGGCAAAAGCAGTAAATTTACGGTCTGTTTCAACATCGTAATATACCATTAGGTAAGCCAGACATTATATCAAGTGCAACGCGCGCTCGCTGATGTCACAGTCGTAGGTATATCTTTAGCACAGCGGAGTATGACTCAGTACTCGGAATCGTATTTCAGCATCAGCCGGGAAATAGCCGAGTCAATTAGAGATTAAAGGGCCGCGGGAATAGCGCCAAAAAGACACGCGCGAATATACTTGTAGCAGAAGTTAATTCAAGTATAATCAGGTATTACTAGGTTCTTCGTTCCCAGCAGACCAGCGTCGGTTACCTACTTTAACCTGTACCGTCACGTACTTCAGCACGACTACGTGCGGAATTAATTAGCTTGACCGATCTTGGTCGACCCGGGATGGATCGATTCTGACTGCGAGAAGAAGGCGAAGGGTACCCCGAAAGAGTTCTCTGCGAATTCTATCCTCGTGCGCGTTCCCGAGCCACCCTCTATTCGCCTCATCCGCCCTGGGAATGTATAACGCTCGTTGGTCCTTCAGATCCCGCCTGCGGTAGTCACTTCTCGTCCGCGCCCCGGCGGGCTCGAAGTCTGCCGGTGACGGAGCAGATACTCTAGCGCATCGCTCTATCTCCCGAGCTC
>NW_017298173.1:440961-460931 GCF_001594075.2 Trachymyrmex cornetzi
CTCTCTCTCTCCTCTCGTCGTTTCCCTTGGCAACAAACCGCCCTTCGTCAACCCCCCGCTTTACCAACGTTGCCAACTTTTCAAAACACTACACTCCAAAATAGCACGAGAATTATAGTATTTCACACCTCGCAATATAGTATTTCGAGTTTATAGCGAGGGATGGTTACAGCAGATGGAAGTATTGTACAACTGGTGGAGAAATATCTGAACGTAAAACACGCGATTATAATTGGAGATAACAATTGTAGAGTGTGGAAATTCGTGAGAAAAGGGAGTTGAGCATAGGTACTTTCTCACAATTTAGGAATCTTATTATGCATATCGCTTGTCCTTCAATGCACCTGAAAACTATATCTTCCCATGGCACAGCGTGATTACTTCAAAATGACCTAGACTCAAACGAGATTGAGTGAAACTGGAATTCGATAATCCAATTTAACGGGGAATAATAAATTTTAGGTTGAAGAGGGAGATCGGCTTGGAAAGTTACAGACCTAATGTCAAGTGCCGTAATTTGTGAGAGATTGCACAGCACGTCACGACAAAACCATGGCGTAAATGCTATAATTATAGTGCGGTTGGCAACGCGACGCCCTGCCTGTCCTCTCGACGTGCACGTGTCTGACGCGGCCTGGTGTGCGTCCGATCGTTATTGTGGAAGTAACCACCCGCTGTCGTCCCGCGATGGTCCCGAAGAGAAAAACGCGTCGGGCGGAAGTCACGAAAAAGCTACGAAGTGCAGTCGACGACACTCTCTCTCGACGATCCCTCCCGCGAACGTCGTGAACACGTCGTCACGCGAGGAGGGTTGCGAAGAGACGAAAAGGGAAATGAGAGCGGTACCCCCTCCCTGTAACACTCTCCGGTTTTTGAGAGGGCAGAAAAAGGTTCAATTAAAGAGAGCTGCTTTGGAAACTGGAATTTTCCGTCGAATAGTTAACGTCGTTAACGTCGAATACGAACTTTAGAATTTAAAAGTCGTTTTTTAATTCCCTCGAGTGGCTGCGTATGCTGACTGGAAAGTGGGTTTTGTTGCCGAGTACTTTTTGTTCCCGATTCTCAGTTGTGAATATGTTGTTGATTTTATCGGAATGTAAATCAGACAAAAATAAGGAAAACATTGCAATGGTTAGAAATGAATATTTGAATAAAAAAGATTTTTACAAATCCCCGAGCGAATAATAATTATTTGAAATAATTATTTGTAATCTCCAAAATGTAATTTGGAAAAAAAAGTTGAAAATGTTCACATGATACAGACATCTCTCTCTCTCTTTCACTAAATATAATATTAGTTTGTTATTGTATCATATGTTATTTTTAAACGAGAAAATATAAACATTTTCATACGATCCATTGAGTGTTGAATTAAATAATAACGTCTGAATGCTTATATTCAGCACGTTCGATTATATGTCACATCAAATGATTGAATCGAAAGCGATTATAAAATAATGAGCTTGAAGTGGTCTTTTAGAAAATAGAACGCGACGAATATTCGAGTATTCGATATATTTAGAACGCTGCTATGTGTTTGGTTATCCGATTTTAATAATTAAAACAGGAAATAGGATGCGCTGAAAGTTCGGCCTGACGCATCTGGCGGTGCGTTAATTGAAGGATGAAGGATAAGTGATCTATGAACCATTAAATTGTCTGATCGGCATTTTAACCGAGTCGGTGGAGAATGCGTGACAAACGAGCGTCGCGTCGATGTCACGAGCAGAGAGATCAATTCATAGCGATTTATGATCTACGAGCAATGCTGATACTGCGAGGAATATATGTTTCTGAAGGAAAGATAAATTTTAACAGGATTATGTGTTCAACGGAAATTAGTGAAGAGAACCATATTCGTCAAGGCGAGTCTTAATGCTTAATAATATTTTTGTGTGAATTTTTCCAATTTCCAGTTCAAACAAACTGAACGCCAATTAATTATTTATTGGTCTTGAAACATAGATCGGTCTTAGAACTGGAGCACGTAATATCACAAATTAAATTGACGAGCTATTTAATATTACTGATACTCTGACAAACATCTTTAAACCACCGTAAATAACACATTTATTGCGAAAAGTATCTCCAAGATTCAAACCTGAATCTCTCAGATTTTATGCATAAGCAGTAATTGTAAAACCCACCTTAATCAAATGTAGCCCTCTTTACTGATTTGTGTTGAACATTTCTCAGTCCTTTTTTATTTAACACAGATTATATCATTTATATGTTTTATTAATGTAATTTATATACATAAAGCATATTTTTTGTTACATCTACGTACACTAGGATTAAATTTCGCACATGTAAATACGATCACGATAGTGTAAAGATTATTTGCGGACTAGTTTCTGACCAGAATCACATTTTGCAAATTTGATCGCTCTTATCTGACTTCTCAATTAACCGATTCAATTGCTTTCAACTATCCGCATCCGGATCGCCCGTTCGGTCGATCCGGACATCTCGAGATATCGCCGCCGGAGCAATTCGTGAACGCGCCATGAATATAGAGTAAATAGTTCCGTACAGTTATTATTACACGCGTTATTAGGATCGCAGCCGCAGGAATATTGAAACGTATGCTCGCGTACGAGATATTTGTAAGTGGAGAGCTAGCGATCGTGTGCGGTTCGGATCGCCCAGGTAATTCCGCCATATTGTGGATTCTTGCCGGAAATATTTTCGCGTTGATTATACGATTCACTCTTAACACGATAGTTAGGGCAATTACAACGAGTGGGCCACGGATGCAGACTCACCTCGGAGATTAAAAATCGCTGATGTCCCGGCGCACTTAATCCACAAAAGTGCGCTCCACGATACAAAATTCGCGTTTTTAAACGCGATTACTCATCATTCTCTGCTACCATTAATAATTTTTCGTGCGCCTTTATCACAATTGTTGAAAAATCACGATATCAAAATGTATCCGAGATAAATAAATTCGGATGCTGTGCGATCGATAAAATGTTTCCGCGATCTTTTCTATTAATTTTTCATTTCTGGTTTTTCCAAATTATTAACAGTTTTAATCAATACAGACAAACATTTGCTGTAAACAATAATTATCATAAGTCTCTGTGATTTTTCCTGGTAATGTACAAAAGGAAAATTCGCTCTCTCGCGAGTTTTTGTTTGCCGACAAGTCTCACGAAATTCTCTTCTATTTTTTTTTTTCTTCGCTGACGTTCGTGTAGCTCGTAAAACAAAACGCGATCGACGGTTTCCCGAGACGTCTGCGTCGGAAATTTCGATCGATGGGGCGCATTTAAGCGGTGGACAAAGCGCTTTCGGAAAATAAGCCGCGAGTTTTTCTCGCTCGGTGAGTCAGAAGTTTAAGTGGCCGAGCGCGAAAGTAGAAAGAGAAAGAGGAAAAAAGGTCCACTCGGACCGAGAATACGAGAAAGAGAATAAGGACGGTACGAATGGGCTTTGACTTTCTATATTTGCGGAGAGAGACCGGCTCGGGATTCGCGCGCGTGGAAACCTTTCATTAATTTCACAAAGGACGCCACTTGACCCCTTAACCGTTGCCAGCGATTCTTACATTTCTTTTTTTTTTTCTTTTCGAGAGCGAGAGAGAGAAAGAGAGCGCTCGCTCCTGCCAAGAAATTGGATAAAGCGCAATGGCAACGAGCGGCTTACGCTCAACTCATTAAACGCAAGCTGGACGAACGTGGAAACTTGTATTTCCGCACAATCAGCGCCGAACGTTAGCATTTAGCAAATAAGATTCCAACTGTTGCTATAAATAAGAATCAAGCGGTCGCATTAGCGTTAAACTTGGATGGAAGCGTAATACTCTCTAAAAGTGAATCGGTAACTTTTCAGTGCTACACTTGTAATCATCAGCGAATATTTACTGTTTTTCACTAATAATATACCGATCCACTTTTACATTTTCATTGTACATTATTTTTAAACGTGACATGTGACATTGTATTCGAGTTCGCGTTTTGACATGACCCGTTTTATTTGTATGTAATTTTAATTCTTATGTTTTTATTACACTTTTTTCTATTTATATAACATAATGGAAGGCGAATGGAATACAGTTACTTTTACGAAAGCCGATCCGGTTAAAACGAAACGACATCTTTCGTAGACGAAAATGGAAAATCGACATATTTAATCCGCTCGGTCGTGCTCGTTTGTAATTTTCGCTAGGCAGTGGTGGCCCTCTCTCTTATTTACATGTGCTTACACTATCAGTTTCTATTCGCGGCACGATTCGCCGGTCCCAACTAACTGAATTCGCCAAATTCTCAATCGAAAGTCAATAATTGCACAGTTGGATTTGAACTCGTGTAATTCGACTGTGATCGGGGGAACATCGGTTAATCTCGACCAGGTACACAGAGCCGAGGCGCTTTTGTACAACATTTTCGCTTTATCTTCACGCTGCCACACGGTGAGGAATCCTCATAGCTTCTCTCATCGCGAGCTGCCATTAATGTAAATATTGTCTCAGCGCGCGCGTTAGTTAACCGCGCTCACCTCGTCTATTCGACACGTTCCCAAGTATTTCATTTATTTTTCCACGCTGGTTCATCTATCTTCTATGTTCGATTAATAATATTCACTCAGTTGATTTGCCACGCGGCGAAAATTTCTCACCCTTCAATCGCTAATCTGATTTGCTTCGCCAGAATTCGATTTTCATATTCAAGTCTTGGTAACCGAAAAGATTTTCATCGAGAAAAGGCGGAAATTTCCATATCTCTTTTTATACCTTTCATACCTTCGTTATTATACATTTTTAATCGTGACTCAATAATAACTCGAAATTAGTATCAGAAATTGCGATATCAGAGTTTAATGTTATTTGAAAAACATTTCTATTATGACACGTACACATCATTGAATTGAGGAGATTTCATTATATCATATTGCTCGATTTTTCTTGTTACATAATAAAGAGAAAGATTAATAACTCTGTCGATTTAATGTGGCACAAAAGACTTTCACGATGAATTGGTTACCATTAATTCCATTAGGTGCTCCTCATTTCTAATTCAAAGAATTCACGAAGAATAAATCACAGATCCATTGGGTTGCGAATAAAGTTGTACATATTAGATACATTGCTTAAATTTTATTTAATTATTAAGAAACAAATATTTTACATAATTTAACTCTTATTGAGTGTAGGAAAAATATTTATAATAGCAGTTGTTAGTCGCGTGATGTAATTCTAAAATTATTAAGTCTTTGCGGTCGGTAAATGGCTCGTGAATTATATTGGCGACAACGTTAAGTTTCAATTATTACGATTTCTTCTCCGCGAAAATTACAGTCCGCGGTAATGACTAAAAGGAACAGATTACAAGGCTCGTTACTTTCCCGCGGTGTCGATAAATTTCCAAAGGCCCTCGTAAACTAAATGGAGCTTAAAATTTTTCGCCCGAGCTTTTCACGCATTGACGTCCTATATAATTCAACGTCTACTATGTCCATCGACACGTCGAATAATAGAGAAGCTTTCTGTGCCGAAAGTGATTCGTCGTAATCCGTTTAATATAGTGCGTTTGAGATTACGAGCCGAGCGCGGCTCGCTAATGGCGAAATTTTTTGCTCGCGTTAACGACGGCGCGAGTGATTAATAAAGCGCAAAAGCGCGCGGTGCGGAGAGCGATTGGCTTGAATCACCCTCGAAACAATCGTATCGCAAACTCGTTTTATCAACGACTACGCGCCTGCACGCCGCTGTAGCCTACATTTTTATCGCCGCTTTTGCTCGCGCGTTTGTTCACATTACGAAGTGGGACTTTTATTCTTCGATAAATCTCATAAATCAAGGCGGAAAGTTCCCCCGACGTCTAAGTGAATTGGACATTTGAAAAATAACGCGAGTTAAGCGAGGTAAGTGCGTATGCGGGACAAGTATGTAGGGTGATTGAGAGTTACTGAGCACCTCTCTTCCAACTTTGGATAGAGATTTCTAACTTCTCCAAGGTGGAGGACCGGAGAGTAAAATAGCATTAAATTTATTAAAGAAGTACGAAGATATTACATGCACTCGTTCCCTACGTGCACTTAGTTTCACGCGTTCTAAGTCATTGTTACTGTCAAAAAGTTGCATCGTAATATTCCAAGATTTCGTTGAAACCGAGATGGACCCAGTTTCGGTCAAGTTCGTTCATACTATCGATACTAAAAGATATTGTTTCTCAGTTTCACGAATGCGGTAATAAAATCGTCCGCCGTGGTCGTATCATCTCGATCGTCATTTTGATATTTATTCTCGTGTTTCTCGCGTTTACAGTGAATAGGCAATAATAGCGAAACGCTCCGATCAAAGTGCCAAAACGTAATGATAAAAATAAAGAATAGGATATACGCGCGAGAGATGAATGTATAGGCCGCTTGTACATGTTTATGGCGCGATGCAATAATCGCGAAAAAGCAGCGGGAGTCCTTGAAGGCGCACAAAGAAAATGTAACTCCCGGGGCCCGGTGCCGATAAAAGAGTGCGAAATCGATCGACACGGTGCTCGCCCACGCTGTCGTCGTCGATGTAGCTTCTGGAAACTGGTTGTGAAACGCGAGCCCTCTCGCGTATAAATATCTATAAACACCGTGTATTTGCCCGCACAGAGAAGCACCTGTCTCCAGGTGAGCGCGCATCGTTGCTACGGAATAAATTCGTGAATGCGAGCGCAAGAGCGTGCATTCAGTACGGAATAGTATCCCATAATGGAGATGTTGCAATCTTTGGAAAATAATATTTATTGTGTCGCGGAAAAACTTGCGAGTATTTTTACGCGAAACCCGAGGAGGAATGAAACACGGCGCGACGCGGAGCGCGTTTAACGAAGCGTGGTTACGTCACGTACCTGCAAAATTGTCTCAGGATTCTTCCATTGTTCTGTCTTTTGTCGTAAATAAATTTTACGTTGCTAAACGGATACATGGTTTATTTAGACAGTCTATTTGCGATGTATTCAATAATGCATTTAATTTCTCGCTACTTTTGAATCGAAAATATTAATAGGCAACAAATATTTTCCATGGATATGGAAGCGTTTTGCTGTTTTTAGTTTGCACAAGCAACAAAACGAAATTTAGCTCGAGGATATTGGCATGTTATAGACTTTTTGAGGAAGATGCATATTTTTCTAACTTCAGATTTAATCGAAATCCGTCGAGTCGTACATCTCGTACATAGATTACATAGGTATTTCAATTAACTTGCCACTTCATGCAAATACATGCACATTCTTGTCGATCGCGACTACAATTAATCGCGCAAATACAAGCAGTCGCGTTCGAGAGGTAGATATACACGTTGGGAAACGTCACGAATCGGACGCGGATTTATTTATGCAGCGATCGAATGCGCGTTTTATGTTTCGACGGTCGGATACAATGCAGATTTATTCTGTAAGCTGGCGTTTACGCGACGCTTCGCTGATCGAGGAACGATTTTTCCCTTGCCGTGAAAACGGACAGGCGGAAAAGCCGGATGAGACGCGAAAACTCGATAGGTATCCGATGCGAATATGCCGTTAAATCGGCGGATTTCGCGCCCACCCACCCGGGATAAGACCGCTTAATTAACCATAATTACTTGTATCCTCCAGAGATCTCTTCTCAGCAGACCTGCTGTCTGCAACTTGGCTTTCCACTTCGCGTCTCAATCGGGATTGCTAATTAAAATTAATCCTTAAAGTTTTTATCAGTCCGTGCCCATCGATTGTGTCGATTGGATTCGTTAATGCAGATTTGCCTCTGAAAATACCTTCAATATATATTGCTCTTCATAAATATTTCATGTATGTATAAAATATTCAAAAATTTCGATAATAAATATTCCAAAAAAATTATTTTAACTGATTATGCTATCGATTTTTCACATCGATAGAAACATATTTTATTCGTTGGAAAAATTATGAAAAAATTATTTATATCTAATAAAAATATTTTTAAAAATATTAGGATATTTATATTATTTAGAATATACTCTGTAAAAAGATATGCCTTTGATTGTTTCTATATCAATGTTATTAATTTAAAATCTTATTAGTTGTTCAGATCTTAAGCAATAAATGCAAATATCGTGATGAAGAAAATATTCAGTTGTGTTACGAGATCGAGGCTTTCGATCATTGTGGATTATAATTTGCGTCATAAAATGGTCGTTAAGCCTTAATTTGTTTGACCAAAGCAATTTTATCGTCGAGAAATTAACTTTCGAGCTCGTTTACGGTTTACGATGTTTTCTGCGGAACGTCACTTACCCGCGCAGCATGCAATATCGAAGTACATGTTATTGCGTGCAGGGTAATTCGAAGTATCTTGGATGCAATCGCTACGTCCCAAGCACTCTTATCTTATATTTGCAACTGTAATAAAACGGCCACTTAAAAACATCTCCTTACATCGTCCACATCATTTTACGTGTTCAATCTACGTTCAATAATATTATTACGCGTTATAAATTAATTTTAGTTTGTCACAGCTCTAACTTAGATCGTCTTTCTTATTAAGTTTCTTAAGGGGATCAATCATTAATATCGACAAAATTTGTATAATCTACGTCGCTAGACGAAGGGTCAATTTAGACGTCGACATACCCGCAATTTCGTGCAGAATGCCATTATATAAAAAGCCATCCTATCGTTTCCTCGCCTCTATGGCGCTTAAAGTCACCGACTAATTGACTATGGTAATCAGTTAATTATTATTAATAAGGATCCATCGGGATCGCGTGAGCGGCCGTCGATAGGCGATGTCCGCGCCTCTTAATTCGCTGCGAGAATTTATGAAGCCCGAGCTGGCACTCACCCTATCGCCGATCCAACTCGGCCTCCTCTTCTCGTAAATTATAGAACGTGGCATCCGATCGAGTGACATCCGCCGTGGCGTGGAGACGGAATTAATTACTTAAAACCGATATCGCCGCCCACGCTGCCGGCGTTGCAGGGTTGGGTCGCGTCGTTTGCTACCCCGATTCCGAAATTTCTCGTATTTATTTCCAGCTCGAAACTTCCTGTCCAACTACTAAAATCGCAGATTCTAAAATCGACTCATCCTCTCGATAATTTCGTCCATCCTGGGAAGGGCGCGCCATAAAGCGAGATAGCGTTACTCGACCCGGGGACGCATCGGGTAAACAAAAGCCGTTGCATAAACACCGTCTAATCCGCTCATTGAACGTGATTAACATATTTGCGCTTGTACACTGTCGGAAAATATGTATTGACATGATTCTAAGCGTTTAATTCTCTTTTAAAATAATTATAGGAGTATTAGCTGGTTTTATCGAATTAATTTCTTTCGATAGTTCCACGTATCGTTGCGCAGAGCTTAAAGTCGATGAGAATCGAATGACTTTGATTTTTGGTATTGCAACTTTGGAAAAACACGCTGCAATCGCCAATCTCAATAATTGCGAAAAGTTGTAGAGTGCGGTTTCTTGTATCTCTCTACCACCGAAATTTAAACCCATAGAAACTTTTCTGCTTTCTGTCGCTACTATGTAACAAGTACGTGTATTTCTTCGGCAGAACACGCTAGTAAACGTGAATCAGCTTTAATGGGCCACTCCCTCCGCGATCGAGAGTGTAAGATGTGTAATTAAGCGTGATTAGCCGTCGCGGCTGTTCAAAATCTCTCTCTCTCTTTCTCTCTCTCTTTCTCCCTCCCTCTTTCTCTGTTTCCCTCTTTCTCTCGTCCTCGTCCGTCTACTGTTTGTAATCCGATTTTCCGCCTCGTATAGCGCGCGCACGACGAGACATTGACGCTCCGAATTTTGCGCGTCGCATCGCGACCCAAGAGCAGCCTTCGTGTAAAAGCGTGATACAACTTTCGATGGGCCGTTTATTCGTACGTTTTGTTCCCTCGACAGCAAGGATAATACTATCAGAGCTTCGTGTGTAATGTCGAGTAAAAGCTCGGAAAAAATAATCAGTTAAATTTTAAAAGTTGATTACATATAGCAGTCGCTTCAAGCAGAACAAAGAAGCACAATATATGACCTGATTCTTAATGACTTTTTTTAAAGAACACTGCAAAATTAAAAATTTAATTTTAACTTAAAAACGTATAGTGGACTTTCCGAGACATGCAAAAATGTTAAAATTAACACAAGGATTTTGTTTTTAAGTTAAAATAAACATTTTATTTTTTACTGTGAATTTTAAAGATATTGTATTTCAAAATAAAAAATTTACTTTTTAATTGTATTGTAAATAATAGTTCGAAAAGTAATTTACCGAGACCCAATGTTTTCTACATATTCACGTTTAATTATGTAACGCTTTACATTTTTTAAATACACGAAATGTGTCATAGTATTAATGTCAAATATTAATGTAGCAAAATGGTAATCCAATTCCTTGAATTAAAAAATAACATTTCGTTATTTTAAACTTTCATGTATATCAAAATATAAATTAATTCATTTCTGTGGTTAGCTTTCAAATAAATAATATCCACATCAACGATCTACGTTGCAAATAATAAACTAAATTTGATACATTTTCATTAGTATATTTTCTTGAGTTAAATTGTTTAATTCTACTGTTTTAATTATTTAATAACATATTAAGTGCAGAAACAATGGCGACTTATAGAAATGATTAAGAATAATTCAAATTGAATATAATTTGACATTATAAATTTAACAACGATTGTAACAGTGATCGATGATTTTCTGTCTTCCAGTGATTACCAACAATTAACTTTTAAATGCAAAGGATTTAAATTTTTGAATCACATTATACGCGACTGTATCTGTATTTCTCTTAGTCCTTTAATGAGAAATTCCAATTAAGTATTCCTTGTTGCCATTCGTCCATTTAATTTCGTTCGCATCGCGCATTATTTCGCGCGGATTGCAACAACGTAACGCGTGCGGGTAAACCGCAACGCAATTTCACGATGGGGACGCAAGTAAAGTGTGTAACCGGCCCGCGAAATGTGCCCCATAGAATACCAGCTTCATCCGTCTCATGCCCGTTCAGTAATCCGATTTTCCACTCGGTATCGGTGGAAAACTCGCGCGGCATCGCGACAGTCGAATTTAAGCGACTCGACGGCGAAAGGCGAAATTTTCATCCTGCCCTTCTCGGCCGGATACACCCGCTTCCATCGCAGCGTGTGCATCCTCTCTCTCTCTCTCTCTCTCTCTCTCTCTCTCTCTCTCTCTCCCTTTTCCCCGTTTCTCTCTCGAAAAACCTCTCGATATGCTAATACCCTTGATACCCATGTCGCACGTTAACCGGCTGGATTTTTTCGCGGAAACGTTTACGCCGCTTCGTTAGCTCGTTAGAGAGAGCTCCATTGATTTCTTTCGCGCACAAAGGAAAGGACTTCCATTTCCTCCTTGACTGTTTAGATTCTCTTCCGCGCGTTACTGTTACGCGTAATTTGATTTTCGTGTCACAGCTTTAGACCGGTATAATCAAAACTATTGTAGAAAACTCTAAACGGACAGTTTTTTTTTAAGGGAATAGGTACACGTATAGTACAATGATATTTTGTTTTTATCAAGTTTGTACGTTACTGCAAGATTACAATCGCTTTTGAATGACTAGTAATTACTTTTTTGCGCGTGAGAAAAATTACAGCTGAAACATTAATAGGCGTATATTTTAATTACACTGTTCAACAGAAAAAAAAGCACAAGAACGAAACTAGTAGTCATAGACACAGTCACTTCCCGTAGTTTATTTGGATACTAAAGTTTGGTTTTCAAATTGCTTCATTATGTTACAATTTTGAGAAATTTACGGTTAAAGTTGTCAAAAGGGCTATTTTTACGTATTTTATCGTATTATAACTACGATATGTAACATGCTGATGAAGTTTTATTGTAATCAAAATTAATTATGTTGTTAGGACTTTCAATCCTAAGCTGGATTTTTAGTAGGATTTTTGGAAAGGATCTTTTAATATTGGCTATATTATAAGAGAGATATTAATTTTTTTATTTGGGTTAAATATAGGATCTATCGCTGTGAATATTAGGTTATTGATAACGTTTTTTTTATCAAATAGCTTTTAATTAAGTTTATTTAAACTTGAAGGCTTTTAGCCCGCTGAATTCGATGTCAAAATTGGCAAATTCAAAATGATAGAAGACCTCTTATTAATAAATTTTTGCGACAGTTTCAAATTTTGACATCCATTATATCGAATCTATCATTTTGGTATTACAATAATCTTTAAAACTTTTAAACATTTCTCAAAATTACATTGGAAGAGACGTTTTCTCGTCAACCATTCACATATCACTTTGTTCCATTTCACTGTAGAATACAACACGCACAACACAAAATAATATGTGTATTGAGATTAATGTTAAGTATGTTTAGTGAATTTAACTAGAAGTTTAGTATATCCAACTGGAAAATATTAAATAAATCCTTACACAGTATAATCTACCAAACGTTCTAGTTGTAAAATCTCAAGTTTTGTTATAATAACCAGAAATTCTGTTTTGTTTAATCAAAATGCATTCAACTATATGCGTTTTGTTGATATAATCAAACCATTTTTCTCATTGCAGCTTTTTCATAATAAACCCTACATTTAATCATGAATATTTTATTAACCATATAGCCGAGACTAAAAATTCCTTTTGAGGGCTTAAAATTCTAACAACATACTTAATTTTTATCATAATAAGACTTCTCCAGAACGTTACACATTATGAGTATAATATAATAAAATAAAATCCTTTTTATCCTTTTTTTAACTTTGATTGCAAATTTCTTAAAATTGTGACGTGGTGGAGCAATTTGAAAAACAGATTCATATTTAGTATCCAAAAACTAGAGAAATAACTAATCTCGTTCTACTGCTTGAAAAAAGACATTTTTTACCGCGAACACTTATATATGAATATTATTTAAATTTTTATAAGAATTTATTGTGGTATAAATCGGTTGTAATTCGAACACGTGAAAGACGTGCAATATAGATGGTCGTATTAATTTAAACGCAGTAACGAGGATTATACGTCGCAAACGGAATTCGAGACCTTCGCTATCCGTATCAGTAATCACGGACAGTTTGGGGCGTAATTCACTTTGATCGCTTTTCGCACCAGTCGTTAAACGGCCGTTAATATCGCTGTTAAAAGCCCTTATACGAGACCTATATACAGCCACTGTTACACAATAGTGATTAACCCACATATCAGAAAAGCGCTTCTCACTTAAATACACTGTTAATTCGTAATTTGCGGTAAATAATCCCTATTCACTTTAAATAGAATTTACGCAAATTCTCTCGATGGTCACATCGATTAGTAGAGACGAATCAATTTTACAACTGTATCCGTGTAATGTAAACAAGTGTATAGAAATTTTGAAATATCGAGAATTAATCGTGTAAAAATTGAAAAAATTCCGCGGTATTTATTTTATGACCGTAAATTAATATCAGCCATAATTATTATAAAATTTGAATTGTTTTTATTTATCGGCCAATCGCTTGCATATATTTAACCAAAAATATGAAAAGTTTCTTCATTTATTCGACAAGTTGCAATCTAATATGCAAGCTTTCAGGCAGCGTGACACATTTTTATTTCCAATCGCTGTCAATTGTAGTTTCATTCAACAAAACGAATTTAATCTTTGGCGATTTAATGTTGTTATGCTTTCACGATTGTTTAATGCAATATATTTTTTAAGTGTTGTATACCTCATAAATGTTTACACTCTGGTTAAAACAAATGCTTTGCTTTCATTTATATTATACTCACAGTTCTTTTTTTTTTTAATTTGGTGTGCACTTTCGAAATAAATGGTTTTACTACTAGCTACCGTATCCCCGTATGTTAGATTCATCATAACATACATTTTCAGGAACTCGTATATTTTTAGCCGCTTTAAAGATTTATATTTTTCAAGGGATTTTTATAAAGTACCATTGCAATTACAGCATAAACTTTCGCAGGAAAACAATTCGGCGAGGTAAAACTGCAGAATAATGAAAGAATCTCTCATTTTTAATTTTCCAGTGGTTCAGTAGGCCCCGTCCGAGAGACGCGTAATTGGCACTCGTAAGCATCACGTTAAAAGTATACACTCGTCCTGTTTCATATGCCGCATGCCATTATTAGCCATTGGGCCGAATCCTCGAACACTCGAGCGAGGTGGCTTCGACCTCGACAAAAGCGTTGCGCACTTAACTCAATCACGTATCGCGCGCGACGAATCCTCGTTTAATCAGCACCTTTTAGGCGGGCCCGAGATAAGACTCGTAATTAGTTGTACAGGTCGCTTTGAAGCGCCGTCTCGCCTCTCTCTTTGCCTCCTCTCTTCGACTACGAGCTACCCGACGCTTGCACCTAATCCGATTTTCCACCTCGCGTGTACGAGGCTGTCTTTCTTGAAAGACGAATTCGACCGGTGAACCGAAGACGTGCGGTGAACCGGGGCATCGTCTTCAAGGTCTTCGAACGATCTTCCAATACCACCAAAATATCGATATTTCAATGTCCGTAAATTGTATTAGTTCGCCTCGAGAGGAGCATTTTCAGGCCCCCTCACCTCGGCTTCAACGCTTCGAGAATTATGGAAATTGTACAGGAAAGGGATGGGGAAACACGATTAGTTAATTCTGTTTATTTCATCTTATCGCTTTTAATAAACAGTTACAGTTAACATTAATGGAATTCCGATCAATTTTAAATACTTTTTCGTTTTCCCTTTCTTAATCTTTTTTATTATAAATAAAAATATATATATATATATCGTCATATTTCACGATTCTTTGGGCATTTTATTCGCCTGGAAAATTTCGAGCGATACGTATTCCCTTAAGTTGAAAAATATAACACGTCACAATCTCTTACCGACGACTTGTCAAAGTATCGAATACGTGGCGCGGGACGTATCTCCGGGGATGTCATGCGGCAGATGAAGAAAGAAGAGAGGGGGGAGAGAGAGAGAGAGAGAGAGAGAGAAAATAAGTAGGAAGACGGAAAAGCTGAGAAAATGCAGCAATCGAGACGCGAACACGCTTTCATCGGAACTGTCGCGTATCGAAGAAGCTCGATTGATTCGTCGAACTATCGTTATCCACCCTGCTGACAACGCGTCGTTCCACATTTCCGAGATCGCGATATTTCGCTCGCCTCCATGCGGTTTTGCCCTGGCAAATTTCAAAAGCGCTATTTCATGCGGTCGCTATTTAACCCCCTATTTCGTCCCATTCGTCATCGCGTGTAGATATCGCGCGATTTTGTCGGTCCACTATCGCGCGGACGATGACGAAGAGCCGCGGATCGGGTTCAGTGTGCAGTTTTGCTTTAATGTGTTTACAATGGTTAGTGCGTTTTGCGGCATTACAGCGAGGCGTGCACATTCGTGTCACGTATTCACGCGGTAATTGGCGTAATTGGTGGATAATGGTGCCGCGCCATGTTGGATATTTCGAGGCGATGTTTCGGTTTGCGAGTAGACAACGCTATCTCCGCATACGAGATAGCGACTCGCATTCGCAAGACTACATTTCGGTAAACAGAATGGTAACCTGGGCACGGATTTTGGAGTTTTGCCCTTAGAGAACTACTCCCTGGATAGAGTAAGAACTCCGGTATGGACGCTCGGTCTATACGCGTATGGGAAAACTGCACCTTCTTACAGTTACTGTTGATAGTAAAACTATCCGATCGAAATGAAGGTGTCGGAGATGAATACCAATATGTGAATTTTACTCCTTGGAACGTAATATTCTTTCGGAAAGGTGCACTAGCCTGACGCGAAACCCGACATTTTTATTTTAACCCCCGTATTAATACTAATAAGGCCGCGATGTCGTGCACCAATAAATGCGCGCATGAAAAATGAGATATCTCGCGTATAGGAGCGTAAAACGCTAACGCGAATTTTATGGAGCGTCTTCCTAAAACGGCGAGAATTTTATTCCCACCGTAACAACTGTCGGAGCAAGGCCGTAAGAATTGCACTCTCGCTTCGTGACAGCGTTTTATTTCATCTTTGAAAGTCCCCCGTTCGCGAGATATACAGCTATGAACGCGGTCGAAATGGAACGCTCCGTGGAAGCTTTGTCATCATCCATAGTTAAAGTTTTCCCGGAGATTTCGCCAAGGGATGCTGGATCGACGTCAACGGCCAAGCTTATTGACTTCTATGTCGACGGACGTCAATTCGCGGTCGAAAAACGATCGGTAAAATTTTATGCTGCTTAACGTTATATCTTCGCGTCAAATCTAAGACAAGAAACAGCACCAAGATTAGTGACGTAACCGACTGTCATTCAAGCGGATATGTATAACAAGAACGTTGTGATGCGATCTCTTTCAGCGATTTAATTTCGCGTCAATCGAAATTTTGTTTTTGTGCACAATTTGCCTTGCAAATATTCGAAATTTTAAAATTCTAACGGTACACGCAAATACTTCAAACAACATTCTAATTCTTGTTAAAAATATTCGATTTGCTGTTATCCATGTTAAAAATAGTTTTCTCACTTGGTTGGTTATTGCGATAGATATTACTACATACTTCAATGGACGAATTAGTAAGACTTATCCCGGAAAGTCGGAACTTTCAGGTTCAAACTCTGGCTGTGGTGATATTTTTTGCAATAAATTTCACTAGTCTGATAGATAAAAAAATTGTTTTAATAATTTTAGTTATTTTTAATGTATTTTTGCCTGCCCCGAATCCGTTTTTCAATCTTGATTGTCATGTTATAATTTTGAAAAAAAAGACATGAAACAGGGGTAAAAAACGACAATTTTGAAGGTTGTCATAAAGCACCGGCAGTACAATTTTTTTCTAATTTTTTTTAATGTCAGGCAAGAGTATCAACTTTAGTTTTAAAATTCGTTTTGTTCCATTTTGTTGGTATGATTTTTCGTTTTTGAGATAAAGCGATAAAGTTCTTTTCTCGTACAAGAAAAATGCATTTTATTCCATTTTAATATTACGGAATGTATTTAATTATGTGGAAAGTAAGTGCTTTTGTACTTATACAATATAATCGGATCGTATTAAATCAAAAAGCAACATGAAATTGCAAAATGTAACTATTTTATAAATGACTATTTCTCGAAAATGAAAAATCACACCGGAACGAAACAAAATGCAATTTAAATCTTAAATTGATACTTTCGCGTAGTATTAATAAAATTGAGAAAAAATTTTGCTATCGGTGTTACGTTACAAAAAAATTTTCAAAGTTGTTTTTATATCATTAACATCATTTTTCTAAAAATTGTGATGCAATAGCCAAATTAAAAAAATAAATTTGTGTTTGGTTAAAAAAAATGACTATAAACGATTATTTTCGTTCAGACAATGAGTAAATTCACAGACTAGTATTCTTTGTAGTGTTTTAAAATGCTTATATTAACATCCTTATTAAATTAACGATCCATGTAATTTGTTATATTATTTCCAGTTTCAATGTATTACGTTTCAAGTCCGACAAACCGAATCGGCGCGCAGTTTATAGAACTGAAAAATGTATTCGTAAATTTACATATGAATGTTATTAAGCGTCAAGATCCACTTCGACCGAGAAACAGAATTCTTTCTCTTATTTGAAAAAATAGCTGTAAACAGAAAAATATCTTTCCACATCGACGATTTCTCACGTTTGAAGGATTCCCAGCGTTGCGAACGCAGTGACTTCATACATTTTTTTCCAAAGAAATGAAGTCGAGTATTCTGTCGGAGAAAAATCGTGCAAGGTTAAAATGCTTTGTTACCGATGCCACCGTATACAGATGTTAAAGCCGCGTCCCATTTTGAAGAATTTCGTCAAGCGAGAGAGGAAAACGGGAGGCGAAAGGGGGAAACATTTGGCGAGCAGCTACCTCAAGTTGAAACCCCCGTACAACACCCGTTTCACACTCCCTACCAGCCGCTTGTCAAAGTGTGACAGAATATGTGACAGCGGGATTGCATTTTCGCGTGGCGCTTCGCTGGAGATGGAAAAAGGCGGCGGAAGCTCGCGTGGTGTGCACGCGTGAAGAGAGTGACTCACGCTGCCGCTGTGTGAACAGACAGATAATACACGTAGCAGTCGAGACAGTTTGAAAACTGCGTCCGGGAAAGAAGCCTAAGTAGATTTTGTCGTCGGCTAATCCGCCCGTCTATTCTGTCGGCGCGCGTTGCGCATAAACGTCCACGGTGAAATGTTATTTAAGGTACAACGATTTCCGCGGATGAAAGAGAGAGAGAGAGAGAGAGAGAGAGAGAGAGAGAGAGAAAGGGAGAAAGAAAGGGGAAGGGAGGAAAGGAGAGACCGGACTTCCCCTCGGATTTGCGGGAACTTGCTGCGAGCGCCGCTTACAATTCGATGTAAATTGCGTTTTTAAAATTCCCACCGGTGCATTGTAAGCAAGAGAGGTCTGCTAATACAAGTGGCACGTTGAAAAATATTTGAGAAAATAGTTTATACAGGATATATAACGTAAATTCGTACATTAAGAAATTAATGCGAATACAATAATACCGTGTATTTCGTTGTACTTTATATCTGCACTGAAATTAGTTAATTATTTTGTTTGTATACGAGGCAAAATCTGCCTTTGAGCGAGATAATTTCTTTGTCACGCAGAGAAAATCCCCGCGTTAATAATGAATTAATGCAACGCGCGTGAGATGTTGAGAAATATTTGTCACAGGTTGTTTCGATGAAATTCAGAAAATCCATTTCGCTATGCTCTCATAGAGGAGACATAGAGAAATATTTCTGTTTCCCCGCGTTGATGTAATTTATCATAATTACGCAAAGCAACGTGCATATATACCCGAATCTGTCGCAAATTGGGCTGCATTACGTCGCGCGGAAATCTGCGCAAACAAAAACCGCCCAGCGGATCCGCGTCGGCTTTACAATGTTATCTTGCCGAGCGTTACCAATTCCGGATCGTTACGCGAATAATAATTTTGACACGACGCGACAGACTAGCGATATACAGCTTTGTACAGTTTTGGACTCGTCGAACACGCAACACAACGCCAACGGAGATTGGGCGTTTTTAATTAAAAAGATAGAAAAAAAAAATGCGCACGCCTCGCGCACAAGCGGGCTCGTCGTAATCGAATTTGCGACGACTTGCAATTACATGTGACGCTTTATGGAAATGACCGATAAAAAAAAAGTGGCGGGAGGGGCGTGTGTGGGCGCTGGAGAATACCCGAGACTAGTCGGGCGAGATCGCTCGCTCCCCCCCGGAAAAGGTGTGACGGCTCCGCTTCTTGAAAAAGTTCTGCCATTACCGTTTCCCGTCGTCGTTCCCGCCCTCGCGGGAAAGCGACACGCCGTCAATTTTTTCGGGCCGTTTCCAGAAGAACCGTAAATCCAACCGCAGGATCGTTCGTCCATTTCCGGACCGTTTATTGAACGTCTGATATACGGCGCAGTCGGATAGCGCGTTCAAAAATATCACGACGTCACCTTCCATATTTTATTTAAACAGAATTGATGCCCGTTTTGTAGAAAAATTAACGTCGTCGCGATTGCTACATTCGTTATTAATTGCTTGACTGTTTTTCATCGATTTAATCAGATGTTTCCTAAAATGTGATTCCTTCATCGGATATACTTCAGGAAATATTGTCTCGAAACTCTTCGAGACAATATTTCACTTCTTTCGATGTTCGTTGACAAACGCATAAAGTACCTATCTCTGCGAATGAATATTATATATACTAATAAAAGCGCGAAATATTGCGTTTCAATTAAACCCATCAGTTTATTTCGCCGAGAATTGATTCCCACCACTATATACCGTGTTAAACGTTTCGCGCATCCGGTGTAAAGTTCGTGCCGCATCCACTCGGGTTTCGACGACACCGGGACGTGCTTACTTGCTAGGAGTCGATGCTTCTTCTTGGGGGTTGAGAGAATTCACTGTCTTCACTTTTCAGCACGTTCGAAGTCACGACTTGTCTATCGAGTCTGCTGCGAACATCTTGCGCCAAGGAGAGAGAAGGAGGGGGGGGGGGGGGGGGGGGGGGGGGAAA